>NC_056727.1:830322336-830559836 GCF_019279795.1 Protopterus annectens | reverse complement strand
TCGTCCCTACCAGCTAATCAGTAAAACAGCTCACTTTACCTATTCAGGCATGTCCAAAGGGCAGTTTCAGGTGTACTCTCCAGTCCAACTGGTGAATCTGGGCATTTTGAGGCAATGTTACAACTGCCTCATTTACACAGACAACCCTCTCTTCCTATCACCAAACAGTAACATATGCGAGAGATGCAATTATACAGCCAAACTGGAGGCAAAGCTCTCTCAACCCAAGACTGGAACTGACAGTCAAGAGGAGAAGGAAAATACTTCCAATGCACCACCAGTCTCACATAGACCTACTAAACCAACATCAGTAAATAACACACATAAATACACAAAAACATACTCAGAGGCTCTAAATAAAAATCTGAAAAAGAACGGAGACCTCCAAAGCAGACACCCAAGCAACCTCCACACCCCATCACAAACCATGAAACACATATGTCGCATAATCAGTGTGCGCACACTCACAGCCCTTAAGGCAAAATAACATTCCCAACACAATAGGAATAGGTGACTATAGTCAGGCACACTGAGGTCCCACTAACTCGGCTGGACAAGGAGAAGGTTACAGTTAGCTGCCTGTCGGGTGCCAGGATCCACCACATAACACAAGCACTCAGGTCACTCCAGAACAAGTACAAATATGACTCTGTCATTGTCCATGTTGGTGTGAATGACCTGAGATGTACCTCCCTGGACTACATGAAAAGAGACATGGAAGAGCTCTCTGATCACGTAGCCCAG
Source organism: Protopterus annectens (assembly GCF_019279795.1). Taxonomy (NCBI): domain Eukaryota; kingdom Metazoa; phylum Chordata; order Ceratodontiformes; family Protopteridae; genus Protopterus; species Protopterus annectens. The sequence goes on along the minus strand of NC_056727.1, from coordinate 830,559,092 downwards.
GCCAGTATGACCCTGACCCTGAGTAGCATCCTGCCCTCAGCAAGAATGATGCTACAGTATAAAGAAAAAATTATCAATTTTAACAACTGGCTAAGTTTCTGGTGTCATTCAAACGGAATCCAGTATCTGTCCACCTGGGATGACATGCTCGATGAGCCACGCTGCTTCGCAAGAGATGGCTTGCACCTGTCACCCTTAGGTTTTCGAATACTGGCCAAGGCTTTTGCCGCCCCCATAGTGCCTTTTTTAGGCAAGGCTCAAAAGACCAACCTACCACCGTAAATAGCACAAGTAACCAAAAACCGAGGGTAATGCTACTCAACGCCAGAAGTCTAAACCTCAAAATGCATGCACTCGAGGCACTCCTCAGTATGGAGAACATTGATATCTGTGCAGTAACAGAAACCTGGTTTAAGGCTCCAGAGAGCACCCCAGCACTACTAGGCTATAACTCATACCATACTTTTCGGCCACAGAACCCATACTGAAATACAAAAGGTGGGGGCGTATCCATATTCATCAAGGATACCCACACCTCCAGGTTAGTGGCACAGCACGGTGCCTCAGAGATCATCCATGTGCAACTAACAACGGGCAAAACTGCAATTCAAATTGTAGCTTGCTTTAGATCACCCACCATGACCCAGGACCCCCATTCCGCACTTCTGGGGACATTGAAAAATATGCAACTCCTACCAAATGCCCTAATATTGGGTGATTTCAATTACCCAAACATTAACTGGGAGAACTACTCAAGTACTAACTCCCTTGGCCAACGTTTCCTAAAATTTAGAAACGCAAACGCCCTGGATCAAATGGCCAGCACTCCCACCACAGGTGACAACATATTGGACCTGGTCATCACCAACATGGGTGACCGGTGTTCTGCACCGGAGGTCAGACACTCGTTGGTTAGATCAGACCATAGACTAATCACTCTGGATATCCACATTCCGCCCCCACCCCCAATCAAGGAAACCACCGTGAAAAACTTTTCAAAAGCAAACTTCACTTTACTTAAGACCGAGGTGGAAAGGTTCACAGCCCCCATGCTAAAGGACAACACTGTCCAAGCTGCTGAATCCCTTACAAAGGCACTCTATGAGCACCTGCAATAATGCATGGATCATGTTATCCCAAGCAAAACCAAGACTCACTCCTCCAAGAAAAGGAAACCAGTCTGGTGGACCCCTGCCATAAACAAGCTATACAATAGGAAGAGGAAAAGTACAGTTTTGTACCTACCATAAATGTAGATGTTAGAGTGTATACCCTGCTGCAGTCATCACACTTGGGTTATCCTGTCATCAGGCGGTCCCGCAGTCGGCCTGAATTCCAAAGTCTTGGTCCGGCGTTGGTTGCTGTCGCTTCTTCCCTGACATCAGTGCACCAGGGGTATACAAGAGGCATCCAACGCCATTTTCTTCAGTTTTTCTTGCCCCAGATGTCAGGTGCCCCCCCAAAAGATGGTCAGTAGATAGTACCAATAATACAAGCTTAACACAAACAAAACATCCCTCCAGCTATAAGCAAATACACCACAAAGGTTGTATCAGATTTTAAAGGTATTGAAAGGTTTTAGTTAGGTCAGAGGGGATGGAGGGAGGGTAACCTGGACTGCAGCAGGGTATACACTCGAACATCTACATTTATGGTAGGTACAAAACTGTACTATGTTCATCGTGTTACCCTGCTGCAGTCATCACACTTGGGTAGAATCCCAAAGCTAAGAATGGGAGGTGGAGTCAAACAGGGTTAGAGGAGGCTAGAAGGCCCTGCAAAACTGAAGTGGCGAAGCCAGTTCTAGTCTTAGAGTAAAGTGGTAAGTGATAGTGTTTGGTGAAGGTGTGTACTGAACTCCAAGTTGCAGCTTCCAGAATATCCTTGGTTGGCACCCCTCTGAGGAAGGCTGTAGATGTAGCTGCTGCCCTGGTGGAGTGGGGCCTTATGCTAGCAGGAACTGGTTTTCCATGATGGGTGTAGCAAAAACGTATGCAATGTCCTATCCATTTGGAAATAGTCTGTTTTGAGATAGCCATTCCTTGTGATGCTGTAGCATAGGATACAAAATTTGGCCAGATTTTCTGAAAGCCTTAGTTTTATCCAAGTAGTAACGTAGTTGCCTGTGAATGTCCAAGGAATGCAGGAGTCTTTCTCCTTTGTTCTGTGGATTTGGAAAGAAGGTGGGTAAGTGGATGCTTTGATTTAGAGCCACACTAGATACCACCTTTGGCATAAAGGAGGGGTTAGTTCGTAGAGAAACTCTGTCTTGATGAAAAATGAGGAAAGGCTCTACTGCCATTAGTGCTTGTAGCTCTGAGACTCTTCTGGCTGAAGTAATTGCTAGCAGCAGGGCAATCTTCCATGATATAAACTTTAAGTCAGCTGAGAAAGCTGACTCAAAAGGTGGCAGCGTAAGTTTTTCCAGAACAAAATTTAGGTCCCAAGTTGGCGTTGGCGCTCTCCTGGGAGGACTAATGTTTTTTGCCCCTCTGAGATACTGCCTTAGAAGTGGATGTGAAAATAAGGGAGAATCCGTGTTGTAGTGAGCTGAAATAGCTGAGGCGTGGATTTTAATAGATGAAAAAGAAAGTCCTTTGTGTAACATCTCAGTTAAATATTGTAGAATCTGAGGCATGTCCGGCTGAAGAGTATTTTGGCCTTTAGCTTGGTTCCAGGCGCAAAATCTTTTCCATTTGTCTGAGTAGGCTTTCCTGGTGCTGGGCCTCCTGGCCTCCAGAATGACATCCATAACAGCTTGTGAAAGAGGGGCTGGCTGGTTGCTTAGGTGATGTGCCATGCAGCCAAATTTAAGGTTTTGAGCTGGCTGTGTAGAATCTGACTGCCTTGCTGTGTGAGTAGATGAGGAATTTGTGGTAAAATCCATGGTGGGCCCTGGGCCATGTTCCTTAGTAGTGGGTACCAGTGCTGGCGTGGCCAGTCCGGGGCAATGAGTATCATTCGAGGTCTCTCCATCCTGACTTTCAGCAGCACCTTTGTGAGAAGGGGCAATGGAAGAAAGGCATATACTGTCAGCATTTTCCAACTGAATGAGAGTGCGTCCACTTTCCAAGCTTGATGGTGGAAAGTCCTTGTGCAAATTTTTGAAGGCTGATAGTTTTGGAGGTTGGCAAACAGGTCTATGTCTGGGCGCCCCCATTTTTGAGTTATCATTGCAAATACTTGTGGATCCAGTTTCCACTCGTGGGGATCCATGATGTTTCTGCTTAGGTCGTCTGCCAATGTGTTCTTTTTTCCTGGCAGGAATTGAGCTTGTAATTGAACTTGGTAAGCCAGTGCTGTGTTCCACAAGGTCATTGCTTGCCTGCATAGAAGGTAGGAGTGTGTACCCCCTTGTTTGTTTATGTACCACATTACTGTGTTGTCTGTCCTTATTATAAGCTGTCCTGGATGTAAGAGGTCCTTGAAGGCTGTCAGAGCATTCTGTACAGCTAGCATTTCTTTTTGATTGATGTGCAGATTCCTTTGAACTGCAGTCCATATGCCTTGAACGCACCGTCCTGCCATGTGTGCCCCCCAGGCATAGTCCGATGCATCTGTTGTCATAGTTTGCTTGGCTGGGGGTTAGGTGAAAGGTTGACCCTTGTTGAGGTGAAATGCCTGTGACCAACATAGAAACTCCTGTTGAAGGCAGGGAATGAGAGGTATCACTGCTTCCAAGCTGTGGCTGTGTTGAGTCCATACGCTTTTCAGGTACCATTGTAATTTCCTCATATGCAGTTTTGCAAACGGTATTAGTAGTATGCAAGATGCCATGAAGCCCAAGGCCTGCAGAATTTTTCTTGCAGGGAGTTGGGTCTTTGTTGCCATTATTTTGAAGTATTGAGTTAGTTATAGCTGTTTGTCTGGCGTCAGATAAGCCATCTGGGCCATTGTATTCAAGCTGGCACCCAGGAATGTCATTTTGTGAGGGCACTAGTTTTGATTTCTTTTCGTTTACTGTGTACCCTAGGCAACTTAGAAGGTGTTTTACAAAAGTCAGATGATGTAAGAGAATGTCCTTGCTTTCTGCTTGGATGAGGCAGTCGTCCAGGTATGGGTATATTTGAATTCCTCATTGTCTGCAGTATGTAATTACTGGTGCCAGGCATTTTGTGAAGACCCTGGGTGCAGTAGATAAGCCAAAATGCAGTGCAGAGAACTGGTAATGGATTGAACCTGCAATGAAACGGTGGTATCTTCTGCAATTCTGTCTGATAGGTACATGCAGGTATGCCTCCTTGAGGTCCAACGTTACTAGCCAAGCTTTCTTGCCCAACATGGGAAGAAGCTGCTGTAGTGTTAGCATCTTGAATTTGGGTACTTGCAAGAAGGTGTTTAGAATTGAAAGGTCCAGAATGGGTCTCCAAGCATTGTCCTTTCTGGGGACTAGAACGAGCCTTGAGTAGAATCCTTGGCCTTGCTTCTGTGTAGGTACCAGTTGAATGGCTCATGTCCATGAGAGCTGCAATTTGTTTTTGTGCCTCTGCCCATTGATTTTGTGGCAAGTTTGGCATTCCTTTTATCCTTGGCAAGGTGTGGAAATGGAATCTGTATCCTTGTGAGATAATGTCTAGGACTCATTTGTCCTTTGTGACGATGCGCCAGTTGTCTATAAAAAATGCTAATTTTCCTCCCAAGGGAGCTGCCAAGAGATTTTTGCTTGGCAGTTTGAGGTTTACGTCATTGTGTTTGTCTTCTAGTAGTTTGTGACCTGTCTTCTCCTCCCTTCTGTGTTGCAGTGCCCCATTGGCGAATTTTGTAAGGGATTTGTGCTTGTCCTCTGCCCCTTGGGCATCTGTATTTACCCCTCTGTGGTCTGTCAGAAGCTGGAAAGGACCAATTTTTTGCTGGCCAATTTCTGCTAAAGCGTGGGGGTTGTACCTGTAAGAAATCTTTGACCGTCTGCATAGATTTTGCCTTATCCTCCATTTTCTTTAAAACCTCTTCTGCTTTAACCCCCAAATAAGACATCCTGCTGTAAGGGTGCATCTAGTAACTTTGCTTTAACATGATCAGGCAGAGTTCGTTCCTTTAACCAAGCATGCCTACGTATAACAGACCCAGTAACAGGAATCAAATCCACATTGTAAAGTATGTTTGCCCACCTGTTCAGCTGCATGCAACAGATCTTGCATTTCTTTGAATTCAGACTGTTGAGGTTGCATGCTCATCTTTTGTTTTACTTGAGACATTAGGAATTGCTGGTATTTCAGCATGTGAAATTGACACTTTAGTGCTCTCATAGCTAGAGTAGCTGAGGTGTAAACCTTCTTCCCCCACCTATCTAGTGCTCTAGAGTCCCTTTCAGAGGGTACAGGATTTTTAGCCATAGAAGCCTTAGCCCCTTTGGGACCCTGGGAGACTGTCTCTGGGTCAGCAACAGGGCTTTTGTAAAGGAATTTCTGCGAGTCAGGCACTCTATAATATCTACCTGGTTTGGCTGGAGCAGGAGGCAGAGAATCTGGATTTAGACTAGATTCTAAGTAAACATCATCCACAATGTCTAAAACTGGAGGGATAGCAAGTAGTCTGTGCTGGGGGAGTAAAAGAAACTCTCAGAGCCTTTTCTTTGAGTCGGAGTAGTCCTGACCTTCCCAGTGGAAATGTTCCCTCATGGTATGTAAGGTTTCCCCAAAGGGATAGTCTTCAGGGGGAGAAGTTGAGGGAATGGAATCTTCAGCATCAGAATCTTCATAAGGGGGAACGGAGTAATCCTGTTCCTCACAGGAGCCTGAGGAAATAGACACTTGATCAGAGGAGGCATAATCCTCCTCTTGTCTAGGCCTTTTGTCTGAGGGGGGTTGGGAACCCCTGATTAAAGAAATCAAATCTTCAGCCATTTTAAGCATCTGTTTCTTAGGCATGGAGCCTTGAACTGGAGACTGATGTGCAGTCTTTTTTGGTTTTAGAGGAGTCTTAAGCTTAGCATAAGATTTTATGGTGAGAGTAGTCTGTCTGAAGACACCTTCTGTAACCGAAGGTGTTTCCGCAGCACCGGCTTCTCCTTCTGCAATGTTGTCGGTAGGGCCTAAAAAAAATGGCTGCGTCGGCCTAGAACTCTCCTGCTTGAGAATCTGAAGTGGTCTGGGGTTCCAATTCTGCGGTCGTCAGGGGCTGCGTAGGTGCCTCACTGAAAACGGGAGAACTGGCGACCAGCCCAGCCGAGGCCTCGGCGTCTGGCTTGTATCTAGGCTGCCTGTCTTTATCTTTGCGTTTTTTATGCATGCCGGTAGTCGGTTGCTCCGACGGCATAGTGTAATTAAATTTCATACCAAAGTAGTGTCATGCGAAATCAAAGCGTCGCTTTATAGTTCGCTTATTGAACCTAGCACAAAACCGACAACCAGTGACGTCGTGGTCTGGGCCTAGGCAAGGTATACAATAAGAATGAAAGTCCTTATGAGGTATTTGCTTCCCACAAGAAATGCAATTGTTAACTTTTTCTGACATCGGACTGAGGCAAGAAAAGGTTCCCCAAAGGGGTACTTAGCTTTGAAGACTTCGGACTGAAATTCAATTCGAAAATCTCAGGTGGCTGCCGACCGGCACTTGCGAACTGCTTCTGCTTCGGGCGGCAAGAAAGACTGAAGAAAATGGCATCGGATGCCTCTTATATACCCCTGGCGCACTGACGTCAGGGAAGAAGCGACAGCAACCAACACCGGACCAAGACTTTGGAATTCAGGCCGACTGCGGGACCGCCTGACGACAGGATAACCCAAGTGTGATGACTGCAGCAGGGTAACACGATGAACATCTAATGCAGAAGAGAGTAAAATCCCAAGAAGAAAAGACATCCCTGACCAGTATCAGCAAGAAACTACGATCCCTCATAAAATCATCCAAGGATAGCTTCGAAATACTAATTGACAAGGACTCCAAAGATAATCACAAAGCTTTCTTCAACTATGTCAAGAACCTAAGTGGAAACTCTCAGATCTGCTCTGAGTTAGTGCAGAATGGCACAAAATACACTGAACCGACTGATATTGCTAACATTTTGGCAGACAGGCTTAGTGCAAACTTCACCCTCCTCTCACCCCCTAAAGGGCCCATAACCATACCAGAAGAATGTAGTGTCCCAGCAATCACTGACACACAGGTTAAAATAGCCCTATCCAAAGCCAAAAATACAGCTTCAATGGGACCAGATGGTGTCCCAGGCTGTATCTTACACGAGCTCCAAAATGAACTAACCCCTCACCTAAACACACTGTTCAAACTCAGCCTCTCTACGGCTACATAGCCATAGAGTGGTGCACAGCAACAGTTATCCTGTTCCACAAAGGTGGAGCCACAATGGACCCTGGGTACTATCGCCCTATAAGCCTGACTAGCCTGGTCTGCAAGGTTATGGAGCGCATCATCATGGAAATCATTAATAGAGACATTGGGAACCTTCAAACATTGGACCCTACCCAGTTTGGTTTTGTTAAGGGCAGATCATGCCTCCTAAACCTGGTGGACTTCTTTGAGACAGTTACCAAAACTTTAGATGAGGGAAAGGAGGTCCACACAGCCTACCTAGATCTCGCAAAATTTTTCGACACCATTCCCCATTCTGGTATTATAGACAAGCTCACCAGCCTGAACATAAACCCCTACGTCATGAGATGGGTTGCCAATTGACTCATGGATAGAACCCACACAGTGAGAGTTGCAGGCTCTAGTTCTGACTCTAAACCAGTTACAAGTGGCGTCCCCCAGGGCTCAGTCCTGGGACCCCACCTCTTCGGTATATACTTTTCAGAGGTACAGGCAAGCACAGGAGGACTCTTGCTGACCAAGTTCGCAGACTACTACAAACTGGTTCCATAACTGACTCTCCAGCTGATACAGACATCCTCCAGTGTGGTCTCACTGAGATGGATACCTGGTGCCAAAATCATGGTCTCAAGCTAAATGCCAAAAAGTGCATAGTCATCCCCTTTGGAAAAAACAAAGCACCACGAACTACCACATACGTGGTAGTTCCCTAAATACAGAAAATGTAATAAGGGATCTGGGGACCCAAGTAGATCGTAATCTCTCCTTTGATAATCATATTGCCAAGGTGGTTAGAAAATCCTTCTATGTGGCCCACCTAATCACAAAAGGGTTCGCATCTAGAACAAAAGAGGTTATTGTGCCCCTCTACTCATCAGACCCATCATAGAGTACAACGCCCCATTTGGTATGTACCTTACAAGACACCTGCAACAGCTGTAAAGACCACAGAAGTACCTCACCAAGAGGATTACTGGCCTCAAACATATGCCCTATGCAGCCCGACTAAAGAAACTCCAGCTGTACTCGGTTGCATACCGCTTACTCAGAGGTGATCTCTGCCTGACATACAAGGCCATGTCCAACCCAGAATTGATGGACATGCTCCACCTAAAAAAAAAAAAAAAAACAAATCCCAAGAGCCACACGCTCTACGGTTCTAAACCTCACCACAATTATAAATAGGACGTGCAGGATTCCAATCTACATTAGGCAGAGCCCCTCACTAACACTCTTCAAGAGAAACCTTGACGAGTGGATGGGAAACAAAAATTTACACTGGGAATCACTGCAGTGGCTCTGCTGGACAGAGGCACAGGGAACTAATGGCTCTGCTGGACCGAGGCACAGGGAACTAATCTAAGGGGGCGGCGAAAGCCAACACATTCTGGCTAGGCTTATAGATGCCCTCGGGCAGATAGCCTAGTACTTACCTATGAACCTATAAATGATAAGTTAGTAATACTGCAATAAGGAATGGATGGCAAACTGATAACAGGTTCATAGTTACTAGGTATCTCTGCCAAAGAGGACATTCTCAGGACTGCAGCATCCACCCCCTTTAAAAGTACAACACAGTACAGTATCAGCAATCCATCTACAATACTGCGACAGTAGAACCCACAGCCTTCTGCATCAAAAACAAGTATACTACCTGTTGTACTACTAACAATGCAAACAAACTTTCCATAAACAGCACTAAACTTCTCTTCCCCTGAAGAACTGTGCAGGACAAGAAATCTGGAAAAGCTAAAATTTACCGGGGGAGGGGGACAAAGGTCCAAAACCAGGAAGTGGGACACATTTTAAACATTACTTGTATAATCTTAGAAAAATGCTAGAATAAAATGTTTTGGTGTTACCACGCAGTTTCTGAAAGATAGGAAGACTGAAACTTAAATGGCTATATTTAGTAAATTCAGTCACTGATTTGCCAGAAATCTACAAACTGTAAGAGAAACACGGACCAAACGTATGAGCCAAAATTCCAGTGAAACTTTGGACAGTTAAGAGCTAGGGGGCTTAACTCTTTGAATCACAAGTTGTGGTATGGGTAGAGAACTCAGGCTATTGCCTCTTGTACCCAAGGTATAGGGTTTGAGCCTGGGTAATCTTAACCACCAGTTACATGTACCTGGGCATTACACACACTCTCTCTCTCTCTCTCTCTCTCTCTCTCTACTCCATTTATGATTCAATCTGCTTTTTCACACACAAACTTAAATGGCAACTGCTTCTTCACAAAATTAAACTCTGCAACTGACTTAACAGCAGCAACAGACTTGAATGAATGATTCAACTACACCCCCTCTCTACCTCTTGCATGATTCAATTGGCAACTGCTACTTCACAAAATTAAACTCTGCAATGGACTTAATATAGAATTCTGGCAGCAACAAACTTGACTGATTCAACTTCAGGTATGCAACGGACTTGCTTGCAAAGCACCGGAATTCAACTCTGCAAGATGGACTTAACTTGCAAACTGCAACGGACTTCACTCTCAGAATTCTGGCAGCAACAGAACTGAATGATGTAACAAACTACAAGTAGAGTGAAAAAAGTACACTCTGCAAGGCAAACGCTTCACTGATTTAACTTAAAACATTCAGCTGCTGAACCTACAGACCTGGCGCGCACACACTTAAATGCACAGCACAATGGCAATGGACTTCAATGAATGCAATGGACTTAACTTGCAAACTGCAACGGATTTCACACACAAAATTAATTTCTGGCAGCAACAGACTTGAATGATTTCACTTAAAGCAATTATCTGAACCTACAGACTTGGCACACACACTTAAATGCACAGCACAATGGCCACAGACTTTGAACATTAAATGCATGGCACAACAGCAACGGACTTGAATGAATGAACCAGCATTCAACTTTACCTGGCTGGCTGAGTCCGGGGAAACATTCCTGCTGCTGATTGTAAACTTCACTGTTGCCGAATTCTGACAGGTTAATCATGAAGCTGACGTCATCATGTGCATCTCTGCATGTGATGACGTCAGCTGAAAAAGAAAAAAAAAAGCTGGGAAATAAAAGCTGGAAAATCGGAAATAAAGGGGGCCACTCGTGAATTTGTGGCACCCCGTTATTTGGACCTCAAAACTGGTAAATGCTGAGGAATTTGGCACGGTTGAGAGGTATGACACACACAGATGCGTGCACACACACACACACACACACACACACACACACACACACACACACACACACACGTCTACTTTGGAAACCAGAGGTTTCAAAACCTCAAACTTCATATGGTCGAGACCATAACATCGAAGTTTTGAAACTTCGAACAGTTTAAATGGAGATCGATGTACAGCGTGGAACAGGAAATTTACCATTCTCTTCACTGTAGTGTGATCGTGCAGTTGGGTAGGGTCTATATTAGGTAAAAGTAAGTTTATCTAATCGAACGCTCACATGAACGAAAATTGCAGAACTCGAAAAGTACAGTTTTGTACCTACCATAAATGTAGATGTTCGAAGATCCACATTGCTGCAGTCCTAACAATTGGGTAGTCCGCTGTCCTCGGTCGGCCCGAATATCAAAGTATAAGGCTGACGTCGGTCAGGGCGCATTTGACTGACGTCAGTACGTCAGGGTACAAATGCGCATGACCAACGTCATATCCTCAGTCTTTTCTTGCCCCAGATGTCAGAAGACCCCAAAAAGAAAGGTCAAAACCAAAAGACAGCAAACAACCAACCAACCACCCTTGCACTAACTATAGTACAATATATACAATATACACAAAATGTACAACCCAACCCACACAACCACCTCTAACAACAGAGGGGAAGGAGGGAGGTAATTGGACTGCAGCAATGTGGATCTTCTAACATCTACATTTATGGTAGGTACAAAACTGTACTATGTTCTTCATCTCACATTGCTGCAGTCCTAACAATTGGGTAGAATCCCAAAGCAGAGATAAGGGAGGATGGCTAACTACAAGGAAGCAGGAGCTGCCAAAATGCCCTGCAAAACAGCAGTGGCAAAACCAGCCCTAGACTTAGAGTAAAGTGGCAGGTGATAATGCTTAGAGAAAGTATGTACAGAACTCCAAGTAGCTGCCTCCAAAATATCCTTGGTTGCCACTCCCCTCAAAAAAGCAGTTGAAGTGGCAGTAGCCCTAGTGGAATGAGGCCTAATCCCAGCTGGAATCTCCTTGCCATGATGGGAGTAACAGAAAGCAATGCAAAACCCAATCCACTTAGAAATAGTTTGTTTTGATACAGGCTTGCCCTGAGAGCTCAAAGCAAAAGAAACAAACAACTGCTGAGACTGCCTGAAACCTTTAGTTCTGTCCAAATAATAACGCAACTGCCTGTGGACATCTAAAGTGTGCAAAATCTTTTCCCCTTTATTTTGGGGATTTGCATAAAAAGTAGGCAAATGAATAGTTTGGTTTAAAGCCACACTAGAAACCACCTTAGGCATAAAGGAAGGATTAGTACGTAATGATACCCTATTCTTATGGAAAATCAAGAAAGGCTCAACTGCCATAAGGGCCTGTAATTCAGAAACCCGTCTTGCAGAGGTAATGGCCAACAAAAAAGCAGTTTTCCATGATAAATACTTCAACTCAGCAGTAGCTGCAGGCTCAAAAGGTTGTAGAGTGAGTTTCTCCAACACAAAATTGAGATCCCAAGCAGGAGTAGGAGCTCTTTGTGGGGGTCTTAGATTCTTTGCCCCTCTAAGAAATTGCTTGAACAAAGGATGAGAAAACAACGGTGGGTTGCAATCATAGTGAGCTGAAATTGCTGCAGCATGAACTTTAATAGAAGAGAAAGACAAACCTTTGTCTAGTAACTCAGTAAGATATTGAAGAGCCACACACAAATTAGGCTCAGAAACATCAAAATCTTTTGCTGCACTCCAAAACAAAAATCTCTTCCATTTGTCTGCGTACACTTTCCTTGTACTAGGCCTCCTAGCTTCCAAGATAACATTCAAAACTTGCTGAGGAAGTGGAGGCCCACTATGGTTCAAAACAGAATATGCCAGGCTGTTAGGTGCAGAGAGTGAAGCTTGACATTTAGCAAATGGCTGTCCTCCTGCGACAACAGGTGTGGAATCAAGGCAAAGGCCATGGAGGCTTCCATACCAGACTTCTCAGTAATGGGTACCAGTGTTGTCGAGGCCAATCCGGAGCTATTAAGATCATCCTTGGCTTGTCCTGTCTGACTTTCAGAAGTACCTTTGGGAGGAGAGGCAGAGGTGGAAAGGCATACACATGAAGATTGCTCCAATTGAAAGAAAGAGCATCCACTCTCCAAGCTGTGGGATGAAACCTTGTTGTGCAAAACTTTGGCAGCTGATGGTTCAGTGGAGAAGCGAACAGATCTATGTCTGGAGTTCCCCATGACACTGTCAATTTCTGAAATACATGAGGATCCAATTTCCACTCGTGGGGATCCATAATTCGTCTGCTCAACACATCTGCTAAGGAGTTCTGTGCTCCTGGCAGAAACCTTGCCTGAAGATTGAGCTGTAAACTGAGAGCAGTCTCCCACAAAATCATTGCTTGCCTGCATTGAGGGTAAGAATGCGTTCCCCCTTGCTTGTTGATGTACCACATGACAGTTGTGTTGTCTGTTAGAATCAACACCTGCCCTGGAAGAAGTAATTCCTTGAAAGCAATTAATGCAAACTGGACTGCTAACATCTCCTTCATGTTGATATGTAGATGTTGTAGTCTGACAGGCCACTTGTTTTGTATCCACTTTCCATTGAGATGAGCTCCCCAAGCTTTGTCTGAGGCATCTGTCGTTAAAATCTGACTCGCCTCTGGCCGGGTCACAGAGAGTCCCTTGTTTAGGTGACATTCCTGAGCCCACCACAAAAATTCCTTTTGAATGCAAGGTATTATTTGAATGACAGTGTCCAGATCCTGGCAGTGCTGTGTCCATACATTTTGAGATACCATTGTAGCTTCCTCATATGCAGTTTGGCATTGGGAAGCACCAGAATACAAGATGCCATGAACCCTAAGGCTTGAAGGACTGTCCTTGCAGTCAGCCCGGACTGATGAGATAGTTGATGGAAGTAAAGGGATAGACTCTTTTGTTTGTCCGGGGTTAAAAAGCCATCTGGGATGCTGTATTCAGTCTCACACCCAGAAAGCACATGTCTTGAGAGGGTACTAGACTGGACTTTATTTCGCTCACAGAATACCCTAGGCATCTTAGCACTGCTATCACATATTCCAAATGATGAAGGAGCTCTTCTCTTCCTTGAGCCAGAATTAGGCAGTCGTCCAAATAAGGATAGATCTGTATTCCTTTTAGTCTGAAGAAAGCTATCACTGGAGCCAGAATTTTCGTGAACACTCTGGGCGCAGTAGATAAGCCAAAGGGCAATGCAGAGAACTGATAGTGAGAAGTCCCAGCTCGAAGACGCAGATACTTTCTGCAACTTAGTCTGATAGGAACATGAAGGTAAGCCTCCTTGAGATCCAAAGTTACCATCCAATGATCTTTGCCCAGCAGAGGTAAAAGCTGCTGCAACGTCAACATTTTGAACTTGGGAATGTCCAGATAAGTGTTGAGGACAGATAAATCCAAAATTGGTCTCCACGTGTTCCCCTTCTTTGGTACTAGGAACAGGCGAGAATAAAATCCTAGGCCCACTTCTGGCAGAGGGACCGGCTGTATGGCCCTTAGTCGGAGCAACAGAGAAACCTGCTTGTGAGCCTCTATTCTTTGTTGAGGAGGAACGTCTGGCATGCCTGTGAAAGGAGGCAAGGTATGGAAATAAAACCTGTAGCCGTGGTGTATGATATCCAATACCCATCTGTCCTGGGTAATTAAACTCCAATTTTCTTTGAAAAGTGCCAACCGTCGCCCCAAAGGTGCTGCCAGACGAGCAGGCTCTGGCAGCTGAAAAGGTAGGTCATTGGGTCTGCTTACGAAAGGACTGACCCCTGCCCTCACCCGAAGCCTGTGCAGGAAAACTTCCTGTTCTAGGCCTGAAAGAGCCCTGAGCTCTGCCCTTACCACGTCTAGATCTACCCCTAGACTGGGAATCATAAGAAGGATACGTCCACCCCTTAGTAGGCCAATTTCTACTAAACTTTGGAGGCTGGACTTGCAAAAAATCTTTAACAGTCTGCATAGACTTAGCCTTGTCTTCCATTTTCTTTAAAAGTGTCTCAACAGGAGGACCAAACAACACGTCAGATTGTAAAGGAGCATCTAAAATCCTTGTTTTAACATGTTCAGACAAATTCTGATCCCTCAGCCAGGCGTGCCTGCGAAGAACTGACCCAGTGGCAGCCACCCTAGATGAGGCCTGTACAGCATCAAAACCACATTGCAAAGAATGCTTACCCACCTGTTCAGAAACGTGCACTAAATCTTGCAACTCCTTACAATCAATACCTACTGCCAGAGCATCAACCTTAGATTTCAATTGTGAAAGGAGATAATTTTGGTATTTCAACATGTGAAACTGGCAATTCAGAGCCCTCATAGCAAGAGTGGAAGAAGTATAGACTTTCTTGCCCCATCTATCCAAGGCCCTAGCCTCCTTGTCTGCAGGAACCGGATTCTTAACAACAGAAGCCTTAACACCTTTAGGCCCATGGCTAACAGTTTCTGGGTCTGCCCTAGGACTCTTAAAAAGATACTTATGAGCTTCAGGCACCCTGTAATACCTATCCGGCTTAACAGGAGCAGGAGGCAAAGAATCAGGATTAAGAGAAGCTTCCAAAAAAACATCTTCCACTACAGTCAAAACAGGAGGTATAGCCAAAGGCCTATGCTGGGGTAACAACAGAAATTCCCTAAGCCTTTTTCTGGAATCAGAGAAGTCCTGACCTTCCCACTTAAAATGCTCCCGCATGAAATGAAGAGTTTCTGAAAAAGAAAAATCCTCAGGGGGAGTAGCAGAAGGAGTAGAATCATCCACATCAGAATCAGAATAAGGAGAGTACTCCTGCAAGTCTTCAGCCGAAGATTCTGAAACATCTGAAGCCTGCTCAAAACCCCCCAGCTCAGGCTCCACCCTAGGCCG
This sequence comes from Protopterus annectens, assembly GCF_019279795.1. Classification (NCBI taxonomy): domain Eukaryota; kingdom Metazoa; phylum Chordata; order Ceratodontiformes; family Protopteridae; genus Protopterus; species Protopterus annectens. Next base: position 830,543,788 of record NC_056727.1, on the reverse strand, counting down.
CTTATGAGGAGGGGGCATAGAACCCCTAATCAAAGTAATCAAATCTTCTGCCATTTTAAGCATATGCTTCTTCGGCACAGTACCTGAAGAGCTAGGGGTAACACTAACTAAAGCTAAACCTGGCCTGCCCCTGGGGGAAGCCTTGGAAACAGAAGGAGAGGGCCTAGCCACCTTAGGAAGGGAGGGGAGTATAGTAACATGAGAAGCCCCCTCAGCCTGACTAGTCTCTTGAGAGGCCACATCTTGTAATAACAAGGTCTCCCCCTGGGAACACAAAGAAACCTCCGGTGGAGCCACCGGCTCCACCGACACCTCTAAAGAACCGGCGTCTGGTACAGACGGTTCTTCAAGCCTAGGCTTAACTGCCTTGTCCTTGCGTTTCTTTGAAGAAGCGGGCGGAGCATCCGACGGCATTTTATAGTTACACCGCTTCCCAAAGACCAACCTCGCACAATCCAACCGCCTCTTTATAGTGCGTTTATTAAATCTAGCACAAGAGCAACAGCCAACAACGTCGTGCTCAGGCCCTAAGCAAGGAATACACAAAGTATGATAATCTTTATGTGGTATCTGTTTCCCACAAGAAATGCAATTATTAACTTTTTCTGACATCCGGTAAATGACTGAGGCAAGAAAAAACCAAAATATTCTAACGGGGTACTTAGCCAACTTTGAACCCGGTCTGAAACTTCTAAATCGAAAAATCTCAGAACGCCAACCGGCACTTGCAACACTGCTTCTGCATCGGACCATGCGGCAAAAAAGACTGAGGATATGACGTCGGTCATGCGCATTTGTACCCTGACGTACTGACGTCAGTCAAATGCGCCCTGACCGACGTCAGCCTTATACTTTGATATTCGGGCCGACCGAGGACAGCGGACTACCCAATTGTTAGGACTGCAGCAATGTGAGATGAAGAACATCCACAATTATGAGACCGTGGTACAGTGAAGATGGGAATATTTGCCCTTTCCTCACTGTAGTGCGATCTTGGAGTTGGAATATATATTTAGCAAGGGGGGGGGGCACAGCCCCCCACAATTGCAGTTTCGAGTTCCTGGATTTTTGCTCATCTGAGCGTTTGATTAGATAAACTTTTGTTTATCTAATATAGACCAGAGTTGGTATATTTAATTGGCAGGGGTTGTTGGGGGGGGCACAGCCCCTCACACAGGGGGTGCACAGGGGCTTACCCCCTGCATAAATGTAAAAAAAAAATTATTTTTTTTATTGAAGTTTAAAAACTTCAGTGTTATAGTCTTGACAATATGAAATTCAAAGTTTTGAAAGATTGAGCTTCCAAAAAGATCCACACATATAGATATATATATATATATATATATATATATATATATATATATATATATATATATATATATATATTAGATATATACACATACACACAACATACAAATACAAAATAAGTCAGTGATTCGATTTCTCATTAAGATATCACATGGCAGAAAGCGATCATTAATGTATATATAAGAAACATGAGAAATATTTTAATTATGCACTACTGTTCATATATCTGTTCATCCATCTAAACCATCAAATATCAGAATTTTCTATGTAGCACTAGTACAAGTGATAAAGTTTTATAAACTTTTTCTAAAACACAAATAGTGAGCATTTGTACATTATCATCCTGTCTTACAATATGAAACTTTAAATCTATGCCCTGCACTCACTATAACAACGTAAAATAATCGCTTCTATTAATCACCATTAAGACAGACTTATTATCACTGAATTTGAAATAAAGAATACAGCCTTGTTTTTAAATCCTGCTGATTGGTTAAACATTCTTAAACTTTTTTCCTGAAACAAAAAGTACAGTTTTGTACCTACCATAAATGTAGATGTTCGAGGATTCCATTGCTGCAGTCCTGACTATTGGGTATAGTCCGCGTCCAGTCGGCCCGAATACCAGAGTATAAGGCTGACGTCGGTCATGGCGCCTTAGACTGACGTCAGTACGTCAGGGTACTAATGCGCATGACCGGCGTCATATCCTCAGTCTTTTCTTGCCCCAGATGTCAGAAGACCCTAAAAAGACAAGGCCCAAAATACCTGCACCAAAAACATGTACAATATATACAAAAATATATACAAAAACATAAGCATGTAAACTCACCTACACAACCACCCCTAAACACAGAGGGGAAGGAGGGAGGGTAAATTGGACTGCAGCAATGGAATCCTCGAACATCTACATTTATGGTAGGTACAAAACTGTACTATGTTCTTCGTTTTCCATTGCTGCAGTCCTGACTATTGGGTAGAATCCCAAAGCAGAGGTAAGGGAGGCTGGCAAATCATAAAGAAGTAGGAGCTGACAAAATGCCTTGCAAAACAGCTGTGGCAAAACCAGCCCTAGACTTAGAGTAAATAGGAAGGTGATAATGCTTAGAGAAAGTATGCACTGAACTCCAAGTAGCTGCTTCCAAAATATCCTTAGTTGCCACCCCCCTTAGAAATGCAGTTGAAGTGGCAGTAGCCCTAGTGGAATGAGGCCTAATCCCAACTGGAATCTCCTTGCCATGATGGGAATAACAAAATGCAATGCAAAAACCAATCCACCTAGAAATAGTTTGTTTTGACACAGGCTTGCCCTGTGAACTCAAAGCAAAAGAAACAAACAACTGCTGAGACTGCCTAAAATCCTTAGTCCTGCTCAAATAATAACGCAATTGCCTGTGTACATCTAAAGTGTGCAAAATCTTTTCCCCTGCATTTTGGGGGTCTGCATAAAAGGTAGGCAAATGAATAGTTTGGTTTAAAGCCACACTAGAAACCACCTTAGGCATAAAGGAAGGATTAGTACGTAATGATACCCTATCCTTATGGAAAATCAAAAAGGGCTCTACTGCCATAAGGGCCTGCAACTCAGACACCCTTCTTGCAGAAGTAATAGCCAACAGAAAAGCAGTCTTCCATGACAAGTATTTCAATTCAGCAGTAGCCGCAGGCTCAAAAGGTTGTAGAGTAAGTTTTTCCAACACAAAATTGAGATCCCAAGCAGGAGTAGGAGCTCTACGTGGGGTCTTATATTCTTTGCCCCTCTAAGAAACTGCTTGAACAAAGGATGCGAAAACAATGGTGGGTCACAATCATAGTGAGCTGAAATTGCTGCAGCATGAATCTTAATGGAAGAGAAGGACAAACCTTTGTCCAATAACTCAGTAAGATATTGAAGAGCCACACTCAAATTAGGTTCAGAAATCTCCAAATTCTTTGCTGTACTCCAAAATAAAAATCTCTTCCATTTTTCTGCGTACACTTTCCTTGTACTAGGTCTTCTAGCTTCCATAATCACATTTAAAACTTGTTGAGGAAGTTGAGACCTGCTGTGTCTCAACACAGAATATGCCAGGCTGTTAGATGAAGAGATTGAAGCTTGACATTGAGCAGATGACCATCCTTCTGAGATAACAGATGAGGAATCAGAGGTAAAGGCCATGGAGGCTTCCTTACCAGACTCCGTAGAAGTGGGTACCAGTGTTGCCGAGGCCAATCTGGAGCTATCAAAATCATCCTTGGCCGGTCTTGCCTGACCTTTAATAGTACCTTTGGAAGAAGAGGCAGAGGAGGAAAGGCATACACATGAAGGTTTTTCCAACTGAACGACAGAGCATCCACTTTCCAAGCTGTGTGATGAAACCCCTTTGTGCAATACTGTGGCAGCTGGTGGTTTAGTGGAGAAGCGAACAGATCTATGTCTGGAGTTCCCCATGACACTGTCAATTTTTGAAATACATGAAGATCCAGTTTCCACTCGTGGGGATCCATGATTTGTCTGCTTAACACATCTGCTAAGGAGTTCTGTGCTCCGGCAGAAACCTTGCCTGAAGAGTTAGTTGCAAGCTTAGCGCAGTCTCCCATAAAATCATTGCTTGCCTGCATAGAGGATAAGAATGTGTTCCCCCTTGCTTGTTGATGTACCACATGACAGTTGTGTTGTCTGTTAGAATCAACACCTGCCCTGGAAGAAGTAACTCCTTGAAAGCCACTAATGCAAACTGGACTGCTAACATCTCCTTCATGTTGATATGTAGATGCTGTAGTCTGGCAGGCCACTTGTCTTGTATCCACTTTCCATTTAGATGAGCTCCCAAGCAATGTCCGAGGCATCTGTCGTTAAAATCTGACTCGCCTCTGGCCGGGTCACAGAGAGTCCCTTGTTTAGGTGACATTCCTGAGCCCACCACAAAAATTCTTTCTGAAGGCAAGGTATTATTTGAATGACAGTGTCCAAATCCTGGCAGTGCTGAGTCCATACATTTTTGAGATACCATTGTAGCTTCCTCATATGCAGTTTGGCATTGGGAAGCACCAGAATACAAGATGCCATGAACCCTAATGCTTGAAGGACTGTCCTTGCAGTCAGCACGGACTGATGAGATAGTTGATGGAAGTAAAGTGATAGACTCTTTTGTTTGTCCGGGGTTAAAAAGGCCATCTGGGCTGCTGTATTCAGTCTCACACCCAGAAAGCACATGTCTTGAGAGGGTACTAGACTGGACTTTATTTCGTTCACAGAATACCCTAGGCATCTTAGCACTGCTATAACATATTCCAGATGCTGTAGAAGGTCTTCTTTTCTTGAGCCAGAATCAGGCAGTCGTCCAAGTAAGGATAGATTTGAATTCCTTGAAGCCTGAAGTAAGCTATCACTGGAGCCAGAACCTTTGTGAATACTCTGGGCGCAGTAGATAAGCCAAAGGGCAATGCAGAGAACTGATAATGAGAATTTCCAGCTCGAAACCGCAGATACTTCCTGCAACTTAGCCTTATAGGCACATGAAGGTAAGCTTCTTTGAGATCTAAAGTTACCATCCAGTGATCTTTGCCCAACAGAGGTAAAAGCTGTTGCAACGTCAACATCTTGAACTTGGGAATGTCCAGAAAAGTGTTGAGGAGAGATAAATCCAAAATTGGTCTCCATGTGTTCCCCTTCTTTGGTACTAAGAACAGGCGAGAATAAAATCCTAGGCCCCTTTCTGATACAGGGACTGGCTGAATGGCCCCCATCTGGAGTAACTGAGAAACTTGCTTGTGAGCCTCTTTTCTTTGTGGAGGAGGAACGTCTGGCATGCCTTTGAAAGGGGGCATTGTATGGAAATAAAATCTGTAACCGTGGTGAATGATATCCAACACCCATTTGTCTTGAGTGACTAAATCCCAATTTTCTTTGAAAAGAGACAGTCTTCCTCCCAAAGGAGCTGCCAGACAAGAATCTACTGGCAGCTGAAAAGACAGGTCATTGGGTCTGTTTACGAAAGGACTGACCCCTGCCCTCACCAGAAGTCTGAGCAGATGAACTCCCTGATCTAGGCCGAAAAGAACCTTGAGCCCTGCCCCTACCACGTCTAGACCTACCCCTAGACTGGGAATCATAAGCAGGATATGTCCACCCCTTAGCAGGCCAATTTCTACTAAACTTCGGTGGCTGCACCTGCAAAAAATCTTTAACAGTTTGCATAGACTTAGCTTTGTCCTCCATTTTCTTTAAAACTGCTTCCACAGGCGATCCAAACAACACATCAGACTGTAAAGGAGCATCCAAAATCCTTGTTTTAACATGCTCAGCTAAATTCTGATCCTTCAACCAGGCATGCCTGCGGAGAACAGAACCAGTAGCAGCCACCCTCGAGGAGGCCTGTACAGCATCAAAACCACATTGCAAAGAATGCTTACCCACTTGTTCAGACACATGAACCAAATCCAGCAACTCTTTACACTCAATACCTTCAGCCAAAGCATCCACCTTAGATTTTAATTGCGAAAGGAGATAATTCTGATATTTTAGCATATGAAACTGACAATTCAACGCTCTCATGGCTAGAGTGGAAGAAGTATACACTTTCTTTCCCCACCTATCCAAAGCCTTTGCCTCTTTATCAGTGGGAACAGGATTTTTAACTACAGAAGCCTTAACACCTTTAGGTCCTTGAGAAATGGTTTCTGGGTCCGCCCTAGGACTCTTAAACAAATACTTATGAGCTTCGGGCACCCTATAATACCTATCAGGCTTAACAGGAGCAGGAGGCAAGGAGTCAGGGTTCAGGGAAGCCTCTGCAAAAACATCTTCCACCACATTCAACACAGGAGGAATAGCTAAGGGCCTATGCTGGGGTAAAAACAAGAATTCCCTAAGCCTTTTCCTGGAATCAGAGTAATCCTGGCCTTCCCATTTAAAGTGCTCCCTCATGGAGTGCAGAGTCTCTGAAAATGAGAAATCCTCAGGAGGAGAAGCTGTAGGAGTGGAATCATCCACATCAGAATCAGAATAAGTAGGATACTCCTGTAAGTCTTCCGCAGAAGACTCTGAAGCCTCTGAACACTGTTCAAAACTATCAAACTCCTGTTCCACCCTAGGCCTCTTATCAGGCGGGGCATAGAACCTCTAATCATAGTAATCAAATCTTCTGCCATTTTAAGCATATGTTTCTTAGGTACAGAGCCCGAAATGCTAGGAGAAGCCCCCACAGAAGCTGAACTTGGCCTACCTCTAAAAGAAGTTTTGGCAACAGAAGGAGAGGCCCTAACTACCTTGGGAAGAGAGGGAAGAACAGTTACCTGAGAAGCCCCCTCAGCCTGGCCTACCTCCTGAGAAGGCACATCGTGTAACAGTAAAGTTTCTGCCTGAGACTCCATGGAAACTCCTGGCAAAACCTCTGGCTCCACTGAGCCTTCTAAAGAACCGACGTCCGGGACTGCCGGTTCATCAACCCTAGGCTTCACTGTTTTGTCCTTGCGCTTTTTGGATGAAGCGGGCGTCGGAGCATCCGACGGCATATTATAATTGCAACGCTTCCCAAACACTAACCTGGCACAGTCTAGCCTCCTCTTAATAGTGCGTTTGTTAAATCTAGCACAAGAACGGCAACCAACAACGTCGTGCTCAGGCCCTAAACAAGGTATACACAGTGTATGATAATCCCTATGAGGTATCTGCTTCCCACAAGAAATACAGTTATTCACTTTTTCTGACATCCGGTTAAATACTGAGGCAAGAAAAAAACAAAATGTTCCCAACGGGTACTTAGCCAACTCTGTTTCGGTCTGAAACTCCGGTTTCGGAAATATTTCAGAACGCCAACCTGCACTCGCAAAACTGCTTCTGCATCGGACCATGCGGCAAAAAAGACTGAGGATATGACGTCGGTCATGCGCATTAGTACCCTGACGTACTGACGTCAGTCTAAGGCGCCATGACCGACGTCAGCCTTATACTCTGGTATTCGGGCCGACTGGACGCGGACTATACCCAATAGTCAGGACTGCAGCAATGGAAAACGAAGAACATCTGGCAGCATTTGCGAAAGAGACTGTTGTGCAGATTTTAACTTCTAGCCTGCCCTCACTCATTATATCAAATGGAGTAAATATTTGTGTTGACCTCCAACATGGGAGACCCATTCTTATAAACCACTTAATGCAAGAACAGTATACTTTTATCTGTAACATTACTAAGGAACACAAAATGTTTCCCACACATCTGTTAAGACAAACATATATTTCATTTAAAAGTATAAATGGTTGCTTTCACCACTTGTGAATTAACATACATCTTTCATGATATCTGACTATTCCATGAAACATTAGTCATAAGTCTTCTTCATAGTGTCAAAACTAAAAGCAACATTTACCAAATCTGGTGGACACTAGATAAACTTCAGAGAAAAAAACATTGTTCAAGTGATATAAATATGCAAAATTTCTCATGTTTTGTAGTTTTATAGATTCACTTTGGGCTTTTAAATTATCCAGCCTTCTTGTCCCCAGATGTGATCATCAAACAATGGAAAACACTCAACCAAATCTGATTTTTCATTTCAACTCGTATTGGACTACACCTGACATATCTACATCCCATAACCAGTTACCTTTCTGTTCCAAATACACCTGAATCAAACTTAAGGGACAATTCTTAATTTACTGAATGGTATACAGCAGATCAAAAGTCATCATTTTATCACTACAATACACTTTTAGCACTGAAGGCTCTCTGAAATTTTTTATACTCCCAAATTAATTCCATTAGTCACAGTCTAGTCTATAAACTCCACAAAAACTGGACTACCACCCACCTTCAACCACCACCCTGGTTGCCACCATCTTCAAAACACTTGCTCTTTCATGCCACAGGAAGTAAAAATTACCAGTAGTGGCCTAGGTTCCCCATACTTTACTTCAGGCTCCAATAATGTCAGCCACTTCACCAATTTCAACACACACTGGGTCTTTGGTGAACCCGGTGTAATCTGTCATTCACATTTAACAGTCTACCAAATCCAGGTTTTCCTCACCTTCAAAAACTTTACAAAGTAACCCTTCCCATTTTATTATCTTTGGCTACAAGGTTCTGTACACCATTTGGTCTGACTGATTAACCATTATTTCCACTGTCATGAATTTACTGCAAGTGCTGTTTTAATAAGCCCCATAGCTTCTCTGGCTGCTTCTGCAAACTGTCCACCCCAACCCCTTCAGTCAATGCTAAATATGTAAGCAACACATCAAATAAGCCTATTAAATTCCAAAGCTTAACATTTATCACTTCCAGGCCCTTTATAAATGCCTTAACTTCCAAAGCTGTTTCATCTCCTTCTGTACAGAGTGGAATCTTGCAGCTATTCCCCTCTGATTCAAAGTAAATTTTTCGCCCTCATTATTGCCAATGTTCTATTGTTCTCTTCTCTCCCACTGTTTTTTTCCCAGAAATGAAAGATTTGTATATCTTATTGACTATAACTCACACCAAATAAAACTTTTATCACTTTCGCGTGGCTTTAAAAATTCAACTCTAAGGAGTTACCGAAGAAGGGAACCAACTTGCATCACCACACATGCACTCTCCCACACTGGAAAATGTTCAGTCAGTTGTGTAGCTGAACAATTTTCAGAAGGTAGAATACATCTGCTTCTTGTTAACATCATAGTAATAATAAACTTAAGTATATACAAGTTTATCTTATCAAATAATTCACTTCAACTCATTATATAAAAGGTGTATAAATTCAAAATAATGACCTGCTATTCACAATTCGCTTTATGCTAGAATAAAAATGTTTAGGTTAACACTGTCCATATAGGTGCTGCATGCATTATTAATGTCCATTTTAGAATTCTCTTTTAACTCTTGATTCAGTTTTCTGTACCTCCCCATTTAGCAGTGGTGCTCAGGACTGGAAAAAAATGTAAGATTACCAATATTTGCCTTCTCCAGCTGCTGTTGGTCTGATTCCTCCAGCAGCAACTAATCATCCAAGTACAGGAAGTCTCATTAATTCTTCCTGAGCTAGGACTACTCATGAACTTTGTGAATACCCTGAAACTGTGAAAAGCCCAAAAGGGAAGTAAGAAGAGTGAAGTCCTGCTGCCTACCACTTCTGAACACCGGGAACCTACTATGGTTATAGAGCTCCTGATATGCAAACTACAATTCCAGCATGCTAAAGAGCACATCTGCACATATCCGTAAAGGGCAGGAATTAACTATAAGTAGGCAATAGGCAATCTTCTCCACTGATGGACAGACTTGTACTGCCAAGTTCAAACACAGGAATGAGGTTACTTGTCCAGAATAAAACAGCTATTCTTGATCTTAACTACCCTTAACTACAGTAGCAGTACTGCCTGTATGGTCACCATAAAAGTAGAAAACATTATGCAGTAAATGTCAAAGCTGGTTTGAGTCACTAATTTATCTTATTCAGAGTGAAGCAGACTTGCAAATCATTTTGGCAGTTCTAGTTCAGCAAGGACACTTCCCTGGTAGAGGACAAGAATTTATATCCCAACACCAGAGACAGACTTTGGATCTCTAGTAGATATTAGCACAAATTACTACAGTGTGGCACCACAGCCTGTGTTCCAAATCTGGTAATAAAGAATCCTATAAAAATATTGTGCTGCATAAATGTCCAGAATCATAAGATACTACACTACATATGAAAGCATCATGTTTGCTGGTGTAAGGTGCAATCGTTCTGAAAGAGGAATTAAAGTCCCTGCTGGTTAGGAAGCCTTTACATCACAAAAGTGCTACTTTATCAGTGTTAATTTATGTAAACGCAAAGCAGTGTTTCAAATCATCTTTTATTTTGTTTTATACCTTTACCTGATTAGTGGAATCTGATAAGAGTTCACGAGAAATCTTCTCCAGCAGGTTATACACCTTGCCAGCAGTCTTAATATGATCTTCTTCATTCAGCACACGACAACACTCAACAAAAACAGTACAGACTAAATGAAAGGTAACTTTTTGTTGAATGTTGTTCTTCTGACCAGCAAGCTGAGCAAGGCTTTCAACCTGCAAAAATAATGAAGAAACAATAAACTAACTTACAAAAACTAAAGAAACCGTGCAAATAATATGTAAACTAATTAATAAAGCTGTAGAAAATCAGTAAATTAGTAAAACAATGGCTCATCTGCTATACCTAGACTCCACGGACTGGAATAGGTTACCAGACAGATGAACAAATCAGCTACACTTCCTCACTGTTCTCCCTGCTAATTTTTATTTTTCTTCCACCAAAGTCTGAATTCTGTTACAGTCCTGAATCCAACTATTTTACCAATCAAGTTTGAATTTATAATCTTGGATTCAACATTCATCTTGACAAAAAGAAGATGACCCCCCCCCCCCAAGTTAAACCATTTTACTGTTAATCTAGAGTCCATCAATATTAAGACATGCACATGTTTATCCAAGTAATGTCCTACTAGGAGCACTTACAAGTGGGAAAATTATCCATATTTAATTAATTCTATTTTGTACTGGTAAAGCTTGGTGGAGTATTTAACATGCCTTTGTCCTTTTTCTCTACCTTTTCACAAGGTTTTCAGCTTGCAACACACACTTATATCTCTCAAAGACACCCATTACCTGGCTACATTATCATAGACTAGGGGTCTGCAACCTGCGGCTCTGGAGCCGCATGTGGCTCTTCCACCCCTCTGGAATAACTTCCTGAAGCTTTGAAAAATAATGGACACTCTACCACACAACACACAGAGTGATCAAGCAACGGACTTTAAATATTGATCTTATAAACTTAGAAAGTTGCTAGAATAACACAGTTTCTTCATACCTCTCAACTGTACAGATTTTCGCAGAATGTCCAGATTTTTGCCTCATATTTTGGTCCATTTCTCATAAAATTGTGGTTTTCTGGCAAATCACTGGCAAATTATTAAGGGTTGAAATAAGAAAATAATGATAGACATTTGAGTTTCAGACTTACTGCCCTTCAGGACAATTCATGCTAATGCAAAACCTGTTATTCTATCAATTTTATAAGTTTGTAAGAGCCATATTTAAAAAGTGTCCCTATTTTTAGGCCTTTGTCCCCCCACTATTAATGGCTTTGTCTAGATTTCTTGCTCTAAGAGGTCGAGTAGGTATGGTTTCTATTGCCATGCATTCCACACACACTGACGGTCATCAAGTGATCCCCTGGCAGAAGCAGCATCTCCTGAAAGGTTTCCATACCTCTCAAAGTCTTACCACAAGAAATCTGGACAGAGCCACAAATAAAGGGGAACAAAGCAACAAAAACAGGGACTTGCTAGAATAACATGGTCTCTGTTAACAAGCATTTCACACACACACACACACACACAAAATTACTTATCAACTGTGCAGATTTTTGCAAAATGTCCTGACTTTTGCCTCATATTTTGGTCTGTTTCTCATAAAATTGTGGTTTTCTAGCAAATCATGGAGGGCTGAAGTCAGAAAAAAATAGAGTTTCAGACTTCATACACTTCCAAAAATGAATGCTAATGCAAAATCTGTTATTCTACCAACTTTCTAAGTTTGTAAGAGCAATATTTAAAAAGTGTCCCTATTTTTGGGCCTTTGTGCGCCATTATTTATGGCTTTGTCCAGATTTCTTGTTCTAAGAGGTCGAGAGATATTCTAAGAGGTCGAGAGATATCACACACAGACACACACACACACACACACACACACACACACACACACACACACACACACACACACACACACACAGAGTGATCGAGCAATCCCAACAAAGGAACAAAAATAGGGACGGACTTTAAATATGGCACTTATAAACTTAGTTATTTTATATTTAGTATAATAACTATATATAAAACTTTATACACTGTGTTATCTTCATTTTTAGGGGTGAAATAAGTTTTGCAGCTCTCAATGAATTTTATTTGGTGGGAGAGGGGCCAAAAATGGCTCTTTTGATAGTGAAGGTTGCAGATCCCTGTCACAGACATACTCATGAGTTGTGTACAATGGCAATACCTTGAACCTATCTTATACACATCTGTCACTTTTTATAAAGCCTAAAGGCCATATTCTTTTTTATAACACTGAGAAAAGCTAAAAAATTAAACATTATTCACTACACTTCCATCCTAGCTGAAACTTTTTAAATCAGGCCTTAATTAACAACTACTATGAAGGACATCTAATACAGACAGAACACTTAATTCTACCACTTGGAGCTTCTGGTATCATGAAAAAGCATAAATCACAATTGTGTGAATAACAAAATCAACTTTAAAAAAAGTATACTGTATGGTTATCTTTTAGCCATTCAGGATGAGAGTGATCTAACACTGTAATCAACGATAAAGTTTGAAATGTCATAGGCTGACATAGGATGTTACAAAGCACGTAGTCCAGGAGACCACTGAGGAGCCTAGTACAATTTCCCAATTGCCCCGGAGCCCTGCCTGGTTAAGTAATTTGTTCAGAGTCAAAAGGTGGGCAAATGGACTACAGAAGCAGCTTCCTAACAGCTCATAGCCTTAACCCCTGCAGTAGCTGACACCGTTTGTTAGAAATCCAATTATTATTTATGCCACACACCAGTAGGTTGATATACTCAAAACAATAATAGCAGAACAGATGTGAAAAGCTTCTGTGAAAAATCATTAAACTTAAAAAAGCTTTACTAAGCATTTTCACCTGGTTGAGTAAAAGTAATGGTACGGATAAGCAGCAAAGGGAGTGAAAAAAAATACAGCCGGGGAGTAAAATGTGATACTACCTTAACAAAACTGAGGAATCTGTACAGAGACAGATAATAAAATACTATGTACAATGATGATGGGAAAACAATGCCTAAGATGGAGAAACCAATGAATCAGCCTACCAACACCCTGGATAGTATGTTTAGATACAGCAATTGGCTAAAAAAGTCAAACAGCATGTGAGTTCAGATAACTAGACAAAAGAGCTACTGCTGTAAGAGTTGTAATGAAAGCATATCTTTATTGAAAGATTGTGATTTTAGATTTTGGGAACCTTTAACACTTCTACTCTACAATGTTTCTTCAGGTTATAGAAAAAGTTTAATATAATAGTTTGTATTACCCTAGCCTATAATGGATTATAAAACAGACAAGGTTCAAATTTGCAGAGTTCAGCTCCCCAATATTAAACTCTGGCGGACGTTCTTCATAGGAAATCACCATCAGTATGGTTTCTATTTGCATGACAGAAGTGGTATCTTTTGTGTGTGAATTTCTCTTTGTAGGACCATGGAATTAGTCTATCTCGTCCCTCCGCAGCAGCTCCAACACCTGCTTGTGCCATTAGCTGAACTCAGGTTGCTTAGATCATAAGGCTTTATCCTTTTACTCCAAGTGCAGAGGACTGATCGAAGTGAACAGCCTGCTGTGTACAGTTAGGGATGGGAAGAGACAAGTAAACAGCTTTCCATCATAAGAGTAGGCAGATGAGATCACATCACAAAGATCAACATGATCGAGGGACTCGGCAGATTTTTTTCCTAAAGAGACTACATCTGGCTTGGTACAAAAAGTGGAAAGGTTTACATGTAATGTAATGTCATGTACAAAACTGGTAAAAACTACCACAGGAAAAGCAGACATCTGACATATGGATCAGGTAAAGTCTGGACGCAAATAATTTATCCAAAAGTTGACAAAACTTGATTATGGACTGGATATGATACTAAGTTAAGGAAAATCTTGGCAAGAAATGAGCCTAGGTTCAGTTCTGGAAATAAATGTCACAAGGAGGAGACAGTTGCAACTTGAGAAGATCATCTGTAATTTCAAGCCCCAGAAACAGAGCCAAGTTCTTGTATCTGGCTTTGACCAACGTTTCTTGTGACACAGCATGAAGAAACCAGTCATTAAGACAGAGAAATGTCTGGACCTCAAAGGTAAGCTATTAAAAAAAAAAAAAGACTTTGCAAAGGTTAGAGAAAGAAGGGATACATAAAAAAGGCAATGTTTTTTCAGCCTTGAACCTCAAGAATGAACAAGTCCTCATCATTCAGGAGAAGAAAAATGGTGGGAGTGAGCATTATACGGAATTTTCAGTACAGAATGAACCCATTCACAACCCTTGAGTTTATGACTGGCTTGCAAACCTCAGCTTCCTTCTGATTGTGAATATACTACACTAACACTCTTTACATTGTCAGTCAAGTGCTTTATCTGATGGCTATTCTAACATATCAGAAAATAAGTATGCAATAAACAAATGTGCAATAATCAATCACTCAGCTGTTAAAAACTGTAGACATAGAAATTTATAGTAGTATGTAGTAAAATAATAGTCTAACTTAAAGTTAATTTTATATATGCTGCATGTGCTATACGTTATATGCTGTGGATATAAAAAGTGCACACACCCCTGTTAAAATATCAGGTTTTTGTGAAATAAAAAAATGAGAATGCAATAAATCATTTCAAAACTTTTCCCACCTTTAATGCAACATAACTGGTACACTTCAATTGAAAAACAAACAAATCTGTTTTGGGGAAAAAAAATATATAAAATGTACAATAAGCTGGTTGGATAGGTGTGCACACGCTTAAACTAATACTTTGTTGAAGCACTTTTTGATTTAATTACAGCATTCAGTCTTCTTGGGTACATACCTGCCATCAATTAAAAAGACTCTGATTAACCCCAAATAAAGTTCAGCTGTCCTAGTATTTACTCAGTTGCCTGCTACATCAAAAGCCATGGTTCGCAGAGTACTTAAAGCATCAAAGGGATCTAATTGTTGAAAGGTATCAGTCAGAAGAAGGGTACAAAAACATTTCCACAGCATTGGATATACCATGGAACACAGTGAAGACAGTCATCAAAAAGTGGAGAAAATATGGGACAATGGTGACGTTGCAAAGAACTGGACGTCCCTCCAAAATTAATGAAAAGATGAGATGAAAACTGGTCAGGGAGGCTGCCAAGAAACCTACAGCAACACTGAAGGAGCTGCAGGAATTTCAGATGAGTACAGGTTGTGTACTACTTGTGACAACAATCTCCTGTATTCTCCATATGTCTGGACTATGGGGTAGGATTGCAAGATGGAAGCCTTTTCTTACACAGAAAAACATCCAGGCCTGGCTAAAATTTGCAAAACAATACATAAAGTCTCCCAAAAGCATGTGGGAAAATGCATTATGGTCTGATGAGACCAAGGGTGAACTTTCTGGCCACAATTCCAAAAGGTACGTTTGGTGCTAAAACAACACTTTGCATCACCAAAAGAACACCATCCTCACGGTGAAGCATGGTGGTGACAGTATCATCCTTTGGGGTTGCTTTTCTTCAGTTGGAACTGGGGCTTTTAGTCAAGGTGGAGGGGATTATGAACAATTCCAAATACCAGTCACTTTTGGCACAAAACCTTCAGGCATGTGTTAGAAAGCTGAAGAGGAAGAGAAATTTCACCTTTCAACACAACAATGACCCCAAGCATACACCAAATCAACAAAAGAATGGCTTCACCCATAGAAAATTAAAGTTTTGGAATGGCCCAGCCAGACCTAAATCCAATAGAAAATCTGTGCTGTGACCTGAAAAAGGCTGTGCACAAAAGATGCCCTCGCAATCTGACAGATTTGGAGAGTTTTTGCAAGGAAGAGTGGGCAAATATTGCCAACTCAAGATATGTCATGCTGATAGACTCCTACCCAAGAAGGCTGAATGCTGAAATTAAATCAAAAGGTGCTTCAACAAAGTATTAGTTTAAGGGTGTGCACACTTATGCAACCAGCTTATTGCACGTTTTTATTTTTTATATTTTTCCCCCCAACAGATTTGTTTTTCGATTGAATTATAGGACACATTAAAGGTGAGAAAAGTTTTGAAATGATTTATTGTTGTCTCATTTTTTTATATCACAAAAACCTGGCATTTTAACAGGGGTGTGTACACTTTTTATATCCACTGTATGTTATATACGTTGCATGTGCTACATGCAATTTGTATGTGTTTAATTTTCATCTCAGTTTTGAGCCTGATGCACACAATTTTGTTTAGATTACCCTAGTGGAGTCTAAATGACAATAAAGTTCACTTTGACTTGACTTTGACTTACTAGGGAGGAAAAAAAAACTCCCCGTCTGCCCTGGAGGAATTATTTCTATCAACTTACCATCCAGCAGCCTTTGCATCACTTTTATAAGCACCTATGAATTATAGAGATAGTATTAGTCTCTCTCTCTTTCTCTATGCAACCTGTAAATCATGAAATTCAGGACCCAAGGAGGTAAAGGGTTCTTCAGACCACGACATGGACACATATCTGAACCTTTTAAGGAGCAACATGACCAGCTAGTGTACAGCTAAAGTCCTAACCTCCACAAGGCCATGCTGGCCAGTAACAGAGGGCACATGTACCTTAACTATTTCAATAATAGATCCAAATCATACAGGTGCCAGAGAGAAAGTCAGAAATACCTGAATAAGCCTTAGGCACCTACCTACATCTACTGTCAGGTGAATAGTTTCACAGTCACTTTAATAATTTTTGACGCTCCAGTGAAGAGATTCAATGATATTAAGAGCTCTAAATGAAGAGCTAGGTCAGAAAACTATACTAAATGTCAACTCAGCTGTTGGTGTGGTGAGGGACACTCCATGCCTTGTACTGCCAGGGACCAGAGACCATAAGTCAACATAATTCTTAAATACCAAGGATCAAGAAGAATTACCTTTGGTGGTGGTTCTATGAATTTTGCAATGAGGCAGGGAGGGACTCCAGGGGGAATGCCACATATAAATCTACCACTATCAAAGAAGAATGGATGCATTCCCCCCAAAAAAAATCCTGCTGCACTACTAGAGTAAGATTACATTGTTTTGAGCAACAAACAAGTTCCTTACCAGGATGTGCCCCTTCCTGGAGACCATGACCAAACAAGCAAAACTCCTGCATGCACAGTTCCAGCAGAGGACTGAAACAGCAGCTCAAACACCTCACTGGTGAGTCTCTCTCTCTCTCCAAGGATGTTAGCAGTAAATATATATTAATGCTCTTAAAGGACGCATAACTGCATGCCCCTGACATTTTCACATATTATGACAGTCTGTCTGCTGGAAAGTCTTGGAAAAGGCCCTGGATTCAAGCTCTCCTCCAATGAGAGCTGTCTGCAGCTTCAGCTGGTGCACCAGCCTGCAGTCAGTACACTTTCACTGAAATCGGTTGCAGCTGAAGTACTTTCTTTGCTATGCTAATGAAACCTCAATCATCAGAACATGTAACAGGTTTGCATGCAGGAATTGAAGACCTACACTGAGTCTGGAGAGAAATGTCCATCACTCCAGACCTTAGTGATAAAGGTCTGATATGAGAAACAGACCTTTAAAAGGATGGTGACTGTGGCACCTCAGATTCCACTGCAAAGCCCATGTACAAAAGAGTCTCATGAAGGTTACAGCCATTATCAAGCTCAAAGTGTGCAAGCAGTCCAGTTTCCACTTCATACTCCCCAAGACTGCTAAGAGCATGGCCTCTTGAGCCCCTCCAATGGCAGCAATGAGCAACACTAAAATGTGTCCGACTCTGCACCAATAAAGTCTACTCTCAGAGAAAAAAAATTAAACAGGATATGTCTTAGTTAACAAAGACTCAAAAAGAATGCAGCTAGTGGAGATCTTACACAGCAGTGACATTACCAGAGAGTCTCCTGATGCCAGTCATCAAGGTATGGAAACATATGAGGCTCCTCCTGTAAACCCTCTTCCACAATGGCAAGCACCTTGGAAAATACTCTGAATGCAGATGAAGCACCAAATACAATACACATGCTAAGCACTCAGAGTAAACCAAAGGAACCGCCCGTGTAGAACCTCAGGCACTGATGCTGCAAAAAGCATCCATTGTATTCATTGACACCAATCAAGCACTCCGTTGCAGCAAGGGAATGACCCATTGATGAGACACCATCTGGAACTTGACAAACTGAATGTGCTACTCTGACATGCAGTAATGAGATGGAAACCACCCTTCCACTTCAGAACTAACAGGATGAGGGAGTAAGCAGGAAGTATACACTTTAGCCTCATTCCAGAAAAAGTCAGCTTTTACAGCCTTTTTAAAAGGTGAACAGTATTGGCCCTTCTCAAACTCTCTGTGAAGACTATGTGGTCTCTAAGCAGTTGCGTTCCTGGGACAGGAAGGAAAGTCCTCATTCAAGAATTTAACTAACTACATGTGCCATTCAAGGAACCACTTCTCAGAAGCAGGACGGTCATAAGCTCTCTCTTGCTTTTAGACAGAGAGGTGGGTAGAGTTTAAGCTTTAGGATGTTCCTCTACGGTGGTTACTGGAGATGCACCTCTCAAGCAACTCTTAGTAGAGAGCACTACCTGTGAGAACTTGTGACTTGATTAGCCAAGGCTATAGCAAAAGGAATACTGAGACTCTTCAGACCAGGCTCATCTTCAAGATGGTCTGACTGATGCCTGCTCTCTGTTTCACCTTCATATGTTATTTTCCAGAGTTCAAAAAGTACATCACTAGAGAAAAAGATATTAATGCCTTACAAGAATAGCAATGAAGGATATGCATGCTCAAGGGGGATATGGGTCAAACATCAGGGCAAGCCTGGCCATAGCTAAAGACATCCCAGAACCTACAACTTACTTTGGATAATGAAACTTCAGAAAACTGAAATTAGACAGTAAAACTAAAACAGAGTTATATCACCACAAGTGAGACATGTATTTTGCTGACAGGAGCTGAAATGAGATGTAAACCGATTTGGAAAATACTTCAGCTTTTTGCTTTGATTCGGTTACAGTTTTGTCTTTAGCAATAAGACAGCTTAGCATGGAAAAGTATGACTGCCGAGCTAACTCATTTCCTTCCATGATCCCTGAGAATTACCAAGTAAAGTGTTTTGATATTACTTTAGAAAGTGGGCTTTCATTTTGTTGGTCAGCTGTCTACAATTTTTTTTAGTAAACTGTAAATCTGAAGGTTTTTCAGTGAGTTCCCATTTGACCCAAAGACATTTCATTTTTCTTTAAGCATGCACTTTTAGATTGCTGTGCACTGTTTTAGTAGTTTTGAGAAGAAAAATTGCTCAAGTTCTGAAGTAATGCATTGTGCTGGTTTTCCATTAACTTTCTAAGATGGACAGCATCAACCCTCTTCTGATACAGGTCTACTTGTGAAGTGACACAGGATTAGTCTTGGCAATGTGGACTGTCAGCAGAGAAAAATGGATAAGATGATCAAGGAAAAGAGAAAGATTAATTGAAAATGGCTGACAGCTAAAGGGGCAGTACGAGAAAGAACACTTGTGTAAGAACTTACCATAACCTTAGATCTCCTTCGCTTTCATGTTGCAGTACTCATCACAGTAGGGAGTTCGCTGCCTGCAGCAACGGACATCTGGCCAATATAGAAAACCAAGAAAAATTCACCAGCCAGGAAACAAACTGTTGATGCAAAACTCAAGTCAAGAAGCTTAAAACTCAAATATATAAGACAAGTTTATTTTCCTAGAAAATTTCTTTATGTCTAAAACAGTGTTCCCATAATCTGCTCTGACTGTGGGAACAAAATTAAGGCCAAGTCTTAACACTTGAAGTTCCTCTTCAGTAAACATACAGTCCGTAAGATTTATTATGTCAAAATTAGATTTGCCATAGTCTTTATCTGCTTCATGATCTAATTCTCTTCCTCTGAAGAATGGGAACCTAGAAATGTTCTGCTCCTGGTCAACATGGCCTTCTTGCTGTTTTGAACTCTTTTTCCTAAAAAAGCCGAATCTCCTGGATTCAAGGTGTCAGTAATGATATTCCCAACAGTTTTACCAACATTAATGTCAATCACTTTGTTTACCCCATCACCCCCAGTGTCTCCGGTTGAATGACCAACTGTATCGTGACTTGTTTCCACGGAATTGGCGATGGGGCCATTATAGTTACCAAGCAAACCGCTTTCACTATTCATGCTTAATGGAGTCTTCTTGCTATTCGTTTGGACTTCATTAAGCAAAGGCTTGTTGCTAACTACATTACTGTAAAAGCGTTTGTTGTTAAAAAACGGACCAGTAGCCCTAGAATTGAATTCCTTGTTCCCTGGAACAAAGAAATTATAAGCAGAATTGGTCCGGTAGCTTACAATGTCCCGTACAAGTTTGGATTGTTTACGATTGGTTACTTCAAGAGAATGCTTATCAATGTCAGCAACCAGTTTATTAAAAAAATCATTCTGGTTTGAAACACTACAAACCTTTCTAATTTTAATTTCTAAGGCGGAAATTTCAGCCTTTAAAGCATTCATTTTAGTAATATTATTGTCACTTAATATCTTCAAAAATGTCATACCTGTTACGTTAAAGAACGACACTAATGTTCCAAACAATGGATCGCCGATATGTACCCCATTTGGACATTTAAAAAAACGCAACCCTTTTGGCATTACCTTTAGTTCCATACATCGTTTAAAATAACAATTTTCGATGTACAGGGACCTGTATCTTTTTAGGAGTCGGGTCAAAAGATCCTGTTGGTGCAGTAACTCTTCATTAGACACAGAACAAACATTAGCCGAGTATCCACCAAATGGGTTCGCCGTGTACTCTAACAGTGGTTTAACCGCTGATTCACCAACCGGAAGTTGTCGTCCGTTACCTCTGTTGTGGGTTATTGCTGGTTGTTCTTCAATCTCAATAACAGTGTCTAATTCGTTGAAAGAAGCACTCGAACTAGAGGCATTCGCCGCTGAAGATGTTGCATCGGAAGCTTTAGACATCAGGAACTTCAATGATTTTTGTATATCAAATAAAGTTGAAATAAACAATTTGTTCATGTTTAGTTCAGAGTCACAACCTGGAGTAGGGTGAACACTTAGATTTAAAAGTTGTTCGTCGATGTTTGATTCCTCAGCCATGGTATAGAGAAAAAAACCAAAACGAAATACCACTGTAGAAAACCAAGAAAAATTCACCAGCCAGGAAACAAACTGTTGATGCAAAACTCAAGTCAAGAAGCTTAAAACTCAAATATATAAGACAAGTTTATTTTCCTAGAAAATTTCTTTATGTCTAAAACAGTGTTCCCATAATCTGCTCTGACTGTGGGAACAAAATTAAGGCCAAGTCAACATGGCCTTCTTGCTGTTTTGAACTCTTTTTCCTAATATCATTACTGACACCTTGAATCCAGGAGATTCGGCTTTTTTAGGAAAAAGAGTTCAAAACAGCAAGAAGGCCATGTTGACCAGGAGCAGAACATTTCTAGGTTCCCATTCTTCAGAGGAAGAGAATTAGATCATGAAGCAGATAAAGACTATGGCAAATCTAATTTTGACATAATAAATCTTACGGACTGTATGTTTACTGAAGAGGAACTTCAAGTGTTAAGACTTGGCCTTAATTTTGTTCCCACAGTCAGAGCAGATTATGGGAACACTGTTTTAGACATAAAGAAATTTTCTAGGAAAATAAACTTGTCTTATATATTTGAGTTTTAAGCTTCTTGACTTGAGTTTTGCATCAACAGTTTGTTTCCTGGCTGGTGAATTTTTCATCTGGCCAATATACCAAAGTCTTTGGAGCAGGAGGGTAAGCATGACATCTCCAGTCACAGCCATAAAAGTGACGTCTGCACATACCCCCCTTCAGAATGGACTGCCCCATACCGTAGTACCCCTGAAGGTGAAATATGAGCTAAAAAAGGAAGTCCCTTCAGACTGACATGAGGACCAGACTACAGGGTATTTTACCACCGGTGTCTGCTGCTGAGGATAAATAGCTGTAGGCCTGTGATCCCACAGGTAGGAAGGTAAGGAAGATGATACTAGAGACGGTAGGAAGGGAGGGTCTGAATACTGCAACATGGAATAGAAGGACATCTAAGGTTATGGTAAGTTCTTACACAACTGTTCTATGTCCTCCTATTCTCATGTTGCAGTATTCATCAAAGTAGGGAGTGTACCAAAGCTTTTAGGTATGAGCCTGCGAGGAGGCATGTGGTCCCTGGTTGATGAGACCTTGTAAGACAGATGTGGCAAAACCAGCTTTAGCCCTTGAGGCTAAATCTAGCTTGTAGTGCTTAGTAAAGATATCAATTGAAGCTCATTTAGCTGCTTCTAGGATGGAGGCGTGGTCTACCCCCTTAAAAAAGGGCAGCTGCTCTAGTGGAGTGAGCTTTAACATTGCCAGATAAAACTCTTCCCTTGAAAAGAATAGCATGTACAAATGGTCTTGGACATCCATGAAGAAATTGTCTGTTTGGAGACTGGTTTCCCTAGAGCCCTAAGGTGGAAAGAAATGAATAGTTAGTCAGATTTTCTAACAAGTCTGGATTTATCCAAGTAGTACCTAAGTTGTCTGTAGACATCTAATGAATAGAGTTTCCTTTCTGAGGAATTCTGAGGTTAGGGGTAGAAAAAAGGTAGGTTAATGGTCTGATTGAGTGAAACCTCATTAACCACCTTGGCATGAAGGAAGGATTAGTCCTTAGAGAGAGAGACTATCCTTATGGAAAAAAAGGTAAGGAGGGGTGGCCATCAGGGCCTGAATTTCTGATACCCTCCTGGCGGATGTGAGGGCCACTAGCAGGACCATTTTCCATGTACATAGTTTCAAGGATGCTGAGTGTGCTGGCTCGAAAGGTGACAAGGTTAATTTTTCAAGTACAAAATTTAAGTCCCAAGGTGGACATACAGGTTTGGTGGGGGGGGGCTGAAATGGAGTACCCCTTTCAGGAATAGCTTGACCTCCAATCTTGATGCTAAAGGAGGGATCAAAGGCAGACACGCAGAGATGGCAGACAAATGGACCTTAACTGAAAAATACGTTGGTCCTGAATGAAGGCGCTCACACAAGTAAGAAAGGACCATGGGTACAGAAATGTTCAGAGGGTCCTGGTTTTTCTTTTGACGCCACCTGGAGAATCTTTTCCATTTTGACACACAATTTCTCCTGGTACTAGGCTTTCTGGCCTCCTGCAGAACATTGAGTACGTCCTCTGAGTATAGGTGTCTGAAGGGGATTAGAACCCTATCACACACAAGGTCAATTTGAAATTGGTCAAGTGAGGGTAGACTAGGGATCCCCTTTCCCGTGTGAGTAGGTCTAACCGATGGGATAACCTGTGATAACTGCCCTTGGCTAAAAGGTAGAGAAGGGGAAACCAATGCTGTCTTGGCCAAAAGGAGGTCACCAGCAGGATTTTTGGTTTCTCCCTCTGAATTTTAAGGAGGGCCTTCTGAATTAGAGTGAGGGGGGGAGGAGGCATAGCAGTACATCCACGCCAAAGAAAAAAGAGAAAGCATCCACTTTCCATGCTTGGAGGTGTGGATCCCTTGTGCAAAACTGAGGCATCTGTCTGGTTTTGGAGGAGGTGAACAGATCTGCTTGCGGAATACCCCACCTGTGGATAAGATCTAGGAATATCTCTCTGTGAAGCATCCATCCCTGAGAGGGTGCTGAAATTCTGCTGAGAATATTTGCCATAACATTTTCTGTGGAAGAGATGTAAACTGCTAGCAGATGAATATGCAATGATGATGCTAGGGTCCAGATATGACTGGATAGGCTGCAAAGATGGTAGGATCTCGTCCCCCCCTGTTTGTTTATGTACCACAAGACAGTCATTGTCTGCGATCACATTCAGAGTTCCTGGGCATAGGGCTAGTTTGAAGGTTTGTAGGGCTAGAAGAAGTGCCCTGATTTCCTTGATGTTGATATGGTCTCTCTGTCTTAGTGTGGACCATTTTCCCTGCACAGTGAATTGTTTTTGGTTGTGCAGTAGCACTGCTCTCCACCCCATGTCTGAGGCATCTGTAGAGATTTGTTGTAGGGAGGTAGGTACCTGTAAGGGGGTTCCGTGGTTGAGGTTGATGGCACAAATCCAACACTGTAGTTCCCCCTCTTCAGACATGGAGTGAGGGTGAGAGAGGTGTCCAGGGGATGAGAGTGTTGGCTTCATAAACTCTTCAGAATCCACTGGATCTTCTCATGTGGAGTTTTGCCCGAGACAGCATGGTTATCAGAGATGCCATGTGGCCAAATGTTCTTAGGAATTCTCTTGCTGGCAAAGAAGTGAGGGTGATTAGGTTGTTGAATTAGAGGGTGAGGTCCATGGTCCTTTGTTCTGGAATGAAGGCCTTCATTTTGTCTGTTCTTATCCTGCACCCCAAGAAGACCAGGTCTTGAGTGGAGATTTTTCCTTGTTTACAGTGAATCCTAACTGAGACAGGGTGGTGATCACCTGTTGTAGGTGGTGGAGGAGGGTTTGACGGTCCTGATGAAGAATTAACAAGTCATCTAGGTACGGGTATATTTGAATACCCTGAGTTCTGCAGTGAGCAATAAGAGGTGTGAGGCACTTTTTGAACACTCTAGGAGCTGTGGAGAGTCCAAAAGGTAATGCAGAGAATTAAAAATGCAAGGAACCTACTGCAAAGCATAGGAATATTTTGTAATCTGCGTGTATTGGAATGTGAAGGTAGGTGTCCTTCAAATCCAGAGCTACCATGAAGGCTTGTGTTGGTATAAGTGGTAGGAGCAGACGTAAGGTTATCATTTTGAAAGTGGGCACCTTGAGGAAAAGGTTTAGAATAGCTAAATCCAGAATTGGTCTCCATGGACCACCTTTTCTTGGTACCAGAAACATTCTGGAGTAAATCCTTTGTTTCTTTGTGAAGTAGGTACCTTTTCTATGGTGCCATGAGATAGCAATTGTTGAATGATGGTGGCGAAAAGATGAATTTGGTTTGATGGAAGTTGAGGAATCCCCTAGAAGGGGGGCAAAATCCACCAAATCATGAATCTGAATGATGGAGAGGACCCAGTTTTGTGATGCGATTGTCTGCCAGGAGGGTAGGGAAAGGCTAACATGAAGGGATAGGGGAGTGTTGGAGTTTAGAGGTTGCAAATCACAGTGGAGGTGGTCTGGTTTGGTCAGACTAACTCCAAAAGGGTGTGGACGATGGGGTGGAAGGCAACTTTGGAGCATAGCTTTTCCTAGCTTGCCTACGTCCCTATGCCTGAGGTGATGCAGAGTGGGAGGATGGTCTCCTGACAAAGGAAGTTCTTTGTGGATAATTTTTGTTATATCTGGGGGATAGGAGACGCAAGTAAATGCTTCAGGTTTTGCAATTACTTTCCCTTTTCCTGAATTTTGAGAAGACTTCCAGAGCATCATAGCTGCACTTGGAATGCCTAGGCACCTCAGATGCTGTGGAAAGTAGGGTGTTTAGCTGAGATTTTACTTGTGATTCCGGAACCTCACCGAGGAAAGTAGTAGCTTTGGAAAGGTTGTCCAGAACATACCCAGCCATGTGGGTTTGGTAATGACAGCTCTTACAGCCAGGGTGGAGGAGGTATAGACTTTTTTCCCTAGTCTGTCCACAAATTTGCTGTCTTTATCAGTAGGATAAAGAGCAGCAGAGGTAACTGTCTTGAAGATTTATCCACTGAAACTGAAAATAACTGCTGGGTCTGTAGGTGGATTTTTAAATAGGAATGGAGGGTCCTAAGGCACCTTGCAGAATTGGGTCTGGACATTTAAAGGCTGAGGGTTGGGAATCTGGGCCTGTGAAGCAGCCATGAAGGCATCTTGGAAAGCAGGCAGCAAAGGACGTACTGCAGAAGGGGATGGCTGTTCCATTTGTAGCAGGTCAAAGTATCTTTTCTTGGTGTCAGAGACATCCGAGGCCTGCCATTTAAAATGTTCCCTCATGAAGGAGATCCCCAAAACTGAATTCTTCTACTACAGACTCAGGGGTGATAGGATCCTCTTCCTCTGGGGTGATGAAATCCTTAGGGGGAATCAATCTGTGAACAGTAGGTCAGTGATTCCTCAGAGGAGGCGTACTCTTCCTCTGATACCTCTAAAGGGTGCACTGAAGGAGCAGCAGCTAGTGGCTGTTGAGTCTATAAGGTCTGGAATGACTTAAAAGACTCTGGGGGAAAAAACTTCCCATCCAGGAACAGGTTGTAGCTCAGAATGCTTAAGTTCTTGTTTCCTCTTTAAAAGGGCAGAGGGCTGAGTATGTCTATGAGCCGACGTCTAGGTGGATGGTAGGGAAGGAGTAAGGCCCTTCTAACTATACGAGCTGCGGTTCCCCTCCGCCATCAGGATCTAATGGCTGATTAACCTCAGCGGACGTACTCATTGTTTCTGCCATCCCAGCTTTCATAGAGGTTCCCGGGCCTGGTTGGGAAACAGAGGTCTGAAGAGATCCCGGGCTTTCATCTGCCTCAAGAATCTCTCCGGACACCTGAGGCGCAGCGTGGGAATCCAGCCTGATTTTCTGGGCCTTCTTCCGAGGCAGCTTATCAGACGTGCCTACCCCACCCCTCCATGCCGAGCACAAGATGCTGGAGACTTTGATTTTCTAGGTACAGTTTCAAAGTGGCCAGATGGCTGCAGAGAGTCTTAGGAACAAAGGATTTACACATGGGGCTGGAAGTATGGCTAAACAGAAAACACATTTTTTATGCATGTCCTTGTGAGGAATTTGTCTCCCACAAGCACACTTCCCCTTTCTAGTGGACACGTATGTCTGAGAAACTAGTGAAAAAACAAAAAGAAAACCCAACAGGGTACTTATCTGTTGTGGTCATATAGATAACGAGCGGTCTGCTTCCCGAACTGGCGCATTGGAGTCCGGCGTTCACTGCAGCAGAAAAATTCTGAAGGGGGTACATGTAGACGTCACTTTTATGGCCTACATCAGTTTATGGCTCTGACCAGAGATGTCACACATACCCCCCTGCTCCAAAGTCTATGGTATACTGGCAGGACATCTGGTGCTGCAGGCAGCAACCTGTGATGAATACTGCAACATGAAAATAGAAGGACATTTGTGTGTTTTTCTGAAACTGAACATGGACATACTACCTCTGTGACAAATTGAGAATTTCTGCTTAGTTAAGGAGAACTACAGAAGACAACTGATTGTTGTTTCCAAATGAAGACTTGCATCTCCCAGCAGTGAATTCAGCAGTTTAAGCTATTTAACAGGACATTAAAAATTCTATAGAAAGCTAGTGCTGGACAGACTATGCCTCACACTGAAACCTGTGGACTTCTAAGTGAACACTTGTATAGTCCATTTTTTCCAAAATTTTTATTAAATTTCCACATATGACAAAGGCAACTGTACATCTGTATAAATGAAAAACATACAACATACAAAATTATATCACTTTAGTTGCAAAAGGCTATAGCACTTGCATTGCACTAAAATTCCTACCACCATTATAAGAGCCACAGATACTGCAGAGTTCACTGGCATAATTTCTCTGTATATTTAACTAAAACATTTGAATATTTTCAATACTTCTACAGAAACTATCCCTGTATAGCCCTGAAAACAGAAAGTCATTTGCAAAACAGAGATCTAAATGACCATATCTACTTCACCTCCAAATCAGTGAGTAAGGGGGGTTTGTACAGAGCAGTCCCCCCACCCCCCCAAGTCTTTTCTATGTATAAATTTACTTTTTTCATCCTCATGAAAATCAAGGTGGGAGGATGGCATAATGGTCAAGGTGTTTACCTTACAGACACAAGGTGCAGGGTTTGATTCTCACATGGGGTAAATGGCTAGGCTTAAAATGGCCCACAAGGGCACTTAGCCTAGTACTAATTTATGAACCTATGAACCTAAATGAACACTACATGCAAAGTCAGCTCAGTGAATTCAATGATGGTCATTAGGCTACAAAAATTTGAAATGAAAGTAAACCTAAAGAAACCAAAAGCCGTGCTGCTTGGAAATCTTAAAAACTGGTCAATTCAAGGGGCAGTTTACAGGTATTTAGTTCAAGTATATCAAACCAAAGGTAACAAACTTGTAACTACCTGGGAGTCCACATAGATGCACGCTTATTTACTGACATATGATTACCAGGAAAGTCTGACTGGGTAGAAGCCCATTTTCAGAGGAGGCCCGGAGAATAAAAGCTCCCAGCATATATCAAAACTCAATAAAATGAACATTTTTCTCCCTACCTACCACACAATTTCCAATCTACTAAAAGGTCTGAAAAGCATTACTGGAAAAAAAAAAAAGTCCCATTTCTCAATGTGGAATATGTCATAAAACTGGTATAGGCCACACCAATTAAACAGCTATGCAAGCTACAAAAAACTGAACATAAACATGTACACAGAGACATCTTAAATACAGGAGCACAACTTTAACACCAGGGTGAAATCAAGCAACTTCCTTTAAATCTTGCAGCCAAACTACAAATATTTGTATTGACTTATAAACTGATTCACTGAGTACACTCTCAGTCAGTAAGTACAGGCTGATGACATTAGGCAGGGGACTCAAATTTAGTTACTCGGCAGTGTATAATTTACAAATTTCTCAACATGCTACACTTTGTTCATAGTTTCATAGGTAGGTACAAGGCTATCGGCCCAAGGGCCTACCTAAGCCTACCAACACGGTTCCCTGGCTTAAAATCATAACTTGAAGGTTACTGTTAAAAAAATCCTCAAACTTGTTCACAATAAAGATTAAGTGATCTAAAATGCAGAGCTATAATTTTTCTCCAAGTTTTCCATTCTGAATATTCAGACACAAAGGGACTCAAACACTGGGGTAATGAGGAATCCCTTAAAGATTTGTACACAACATGACAATGCACAGTACCAAGACAGAAAGACAATCACACAGCTGGTAAAACACGGCATCTTTGTACTCTGCCCAACTGCTGCTCTAGCCTACGGTAGCTGCCCAGTCCCACCACTACTCCCATCTCCACTGCCCTCTCATCATTTCTAGCCATAAATCCCAAAGCTTCAAATGTCTCAACCTGCACCACCCAATTCCATTACCTAATGCCAGCTATTAACCACTTGGTGGGAAAAGTACTACGTGTGAAGATTAAACTGAGCTCCCTTAATTACTGGTCAAGTTCCCTCTTAACTGTCCTACTTTTCACATTTTTCCCTTAGTGTCTTATAACTCTGTATCACATTTCTAACCTGTTCCTTTAGTGAAAAAAGTTGGGCTTTGCTAGCCTCCCCCCAAATGTCACACCATCTGTTCAGCATGCCATCTTAAAGTACCTCCCTTTTGTACCACCTCCAGTACTGTGACCTCCAAAGCTCTCAACCTTCCATCTCCAAAATGAGGAACACTAGTCCTCATAATGTGGAACAAATGGGTAAAATGTGGAACACATACTAATGGCTTACTAACAACTTCAACTAGGAAGGTCATAGGATGGCTAAAATATGCTAGTTTTACTTATAAAGATAATCTTTTAATGAATTCATATGATTAATTTCTATTTACAATGGATTTCATTTAAAAAAATTGCTAACACAATGTGTGACAATCTTTCAATGTGGAACTTTGAGGAACTTCGGGGAACGTGAACTTCTTAAGACCCCAAATGAGGTACGTTCCTCGTAATGAGGTACACTTGAGAGGTATGATGACCGCCTTTCTCTACAAAAAGCTGGAGAACCACACACAGCACTCCAACTGTGCCCAGAAATGCTTGTCAAAGGAGATTTCACATTCCTATAACTGGATTCCATTACACTAGATATCTATCACACCACCTGATTTACTTCTGTCACTACCTTTCCACTTATGTCTGTTTTAGTTTTTCTTTTACAATAAGTCTCTTATGTTCCTTTTTCTGTTCTAGATATTTTAGTTTGATTCACTCAACTGCTTATTTAATCACCAAGTCTGCTATTCTTTGGGTGAAACATCATGCCTATAAAACAGCTAAAATGAAGCTGCCAGCTTTTACACCATGTTTCCGGTTTTCTCTGATTGCAGTTCAATGCCTGCCCCCTTGGCTGTCACCACCCTCAGCCTTGGTGCTTTCTGTAAAACAGACTTGTCTAGTTTTCCATACCCTGCATGAAGGTCAAAGTAAACAAAGTAAATATAAATATGGCTGGACTCGCATACAATCGCAGCAGACATCGTGCCAATTTCCTACACTATGACAACTTACCACAGACTATAACCAAACAAACATTACCTAGGAAAATCTGCCCCATTTTACTGAAACCAAATAGTCAAGCCTGATTCAGTGACCAGACTTGAAAGTGTATAGACATTTTATGGACAGACAAGCCCCCCCCCCCCCCCCAACAGCCCTTCATACAGCAGACATTGTCCCTTAACTTCCATAACTTAATATATTCAACTCTGAGGTCAGAGAGCCTCAGGCTATACTTTATTTTTTTCATCTCTCATGACCTTGTCTAGTGGTTCCACTACATATACCTAACTGACCCATTCCAGGGAAACAGTTGCCAAGCATTCTCAGTCTAGGTGAGAAGCACTACAGCCCATTTGTCCCTGCTTGGGAATCCCTATTAGCTTTTCTATTCTCCAGCAAAATTCAGGTGTTAGGGAGCAGGCCCATGTGCTGGGGCCTAAGGGAGCAGCCTAACCTCTCCCCATAGGGAGCATCGCCCTCCCCTTCCCTATAGCAGCTCCTCAGAGCTTGCTATTGCTGTCTCCTGAGGGGAAGTGTGCCACTGCACAATAAAATTTTCTCAGCTTCTCTGATGCTAAGCACCATGACAAACCAGGCTTGGCTGGCTGAAACTTCACTAACACTTAGCCCTCTCACCGGGTGTAACCCTTGGGGCAAGCCAGAACTATCCCCCCACAGGACAAGCGAGCTGGCAACAATTGCTTATTCCCATCCTTCTCCAATCAGGTTCTCTGCTACTAAAACTCAGGTCACCTGCAGTATAGTTAGGACTTTATCCCTTTGCACCATGGAAAAGGGCAGGTTGTAAGTCTGGCACCTTCAAGTCAAAACGATGGAGAAACAATACTCTACTAACAGACTGAATTAAACAAATAAATGCAATTCTTATCGCATGACTTGATTTATAAGGGAAATCTCCTCTGTGAGTCTATGTTTGGACTCATTTTCTCTTCTATTCCAATTTGGCATATTTTCCTTTCAAGTTCCTTTTTTTATGACGCATGTAGTCTCACTGGCACATGTTATGATGTCACACTCTACGTGTATTTAACCCTTAAACCTTCCAGTTTAAACCCAACCACTTAAAAGTACACTTGTTTTGATTTGCATGGAATCAATGAAGATGCAATACTACAGTGGTAACAACCATATGCGCAGCACTCTTACAAGAATTTCCCAAAAGCTAAGACTGGATGCAGAGGTTATTCAAGTTCAATGGGATGGTATGAGGATAATCAGAATCTACCAAGGAGGATCCTCTTGTAGATCACCTGATACAACATGATTGTTATTTGTTACACCTAGCACTGGAGGCCCATCCATTGATGGTCTACAACCGGGTTAAAGAACTAAATCAAACAGGACAGAAGGAGCCAAAAGACAGACAAAAACAAGTCCGGATATACTGAGGTCCTAAAGAATTGAGGAACAGAAAAAAAAGGCTCAATTCCTGTAGTCATGGTCCAGTCAATAAGGTTTGATAAAATCTAGGACAAATACACAGACATGGAATACATACAGAGGCATAGACAGGGAGAGGCGAAGGGTACAACCTTCCCTTGGGCAAAGCTTTAGGGTGCCCGATCGGCAGATACCAACTGGTCTTCAGTACATTACCAGTTCTTGAATCAATCTGTTTGTCTTTCTGTTTTATTTACAAGAGCAGAAGGCAATGAAAATAGAACATTTCACACACTGAATGTGCTTTGCCAGCTAAGGTTTTACATAGCAGTGCATGAATTTAGTAAGGGCAAGCACTTAATCTCCTTTGCTTTTTGAAGGGGTAGAATTTGTAGTGAGCAAGGAAACGCATTTGAGTTGAATTGCCAGCTACATTATTTTTTGCTGCTGTGCATCTCACCTTCTTTTGGAAAGTACTGTGGTCAAACGCCACTCCACTCCCAGCAGTGCCATTCCTCCCCTCAACTTTAGGTGAGGAGCAAAAAAAAAAAAAAAGCTCTTCTCTGCTTTTAAAACTGTAGCAGACTGCTGGCTGCATTTGCATCAAGTAGCTGCTTCAATTTATGCCATTACCACTCACAGAGCATCACAGTGCTTCAGTTCTGATCGCAATGTGCTGAAGACACAAAGCACTACAGTGCAGTTCTGACTTTCATTCCTTATAGGTTCATAGGTTTATACTAGGCTATCTGCTCTAAGGTATTTATAAGCCTAGCCCAAAGTTTTGTGGCTTACGCCACCCCTTATATGAAAAAATACTGTGCCCATTAGTTTGTTGTGCCTCTGTCCAGCAGTGACACAGAGATGATTCCCGGGGTAAACCTACGATCTCCCATCCACAGGTCAAGATTTCTCTTGAACAGAGCCAGCGAGGTGCTCTGCCTCACATGGACCGGGATTTTATTCCACAGCATAGGGAGTCTCTGAGTGATAAATCTATCCCTCCAGCACGTCCTATTTATATCCGTGCTAAGGTTTAAGTCGCTTGCTCTAGTGGTTTTGGTGGATTTGGATTTTTTGAGGTGGAGCATGTCCATTAATTCCGTGTTGGACATGGCCTTGTATGTCAGGCACATGTCACCTCTGAGCAGACGGTATGCGACTGAATAGAGCTGGAGTTTCTTCAATCTGGCAGCATATGACAGATTTTGGAGTCCCTTTATCCTTTTGGTGAGGAACTTTTGGGGTCTCTCCAATTGCTGCAGATGTCGGGTGAGATACATCCCGAATGGGGCATTGCACTCGATCATTGGTCTGATACATTGCACTCGATCATTGGTCTGATAAGTGAAGAGTACAGGGGAACAATGACCTCACTAGATCTGGATGTGAATCCCTTCATGATCAGGTGGGCAATGTAGAAGGTCTTTCTAACCACTTCAGCAACGTGAGTGTCAAAAGAAAGGCCACTGTCAACCTGGGTCCCCAGGTCCCTGATAACCTCTTCTGTGCTTAGTGGATTGCCACCTATATGGTAGCTTGGGGTTACCTTGTTTTTCCTGAAGGGTATGACTATACATTTTTTGGCGTTTAACTTCAGGCCATGGCTCTGGCACCAGCTATCTGTTTCCGTGAGTCCCTTCTGAAGGACATCCGTGTCCGATGCACTTTCCACTATGGCGCCCAGTTTGCAGTCGTCTGCAAACTTTGTCAGCCAAAGTCCTCCCATGTTGGCCTGTACTTCTGAGAAGTAGATGCCGAACAACAGGGGGCCAAGAACCGAGCCCTGTAGGACACCACTTGTGAACGGCTTGGAGTCTGACATAGCGCCAGCAACTCTAACCCTGTGGGTTCTGTCCTTAAGCCAGTTTGCAACCCATCTTGTGACATATGGGTTTACATTTAAGCTGGTAAATTTTTCTACAATACCCGAGTGGGGTATTGTGTCGAAAGCCTTTGCAAGGTCAAGGTAGGCTGTATGGACTGCCTTTCCCTCATCAATGCCCTTGGTGACTGTTTCGAAGAAGTCGACCAAGTTCAAAAGGCATGATCTTCCCTTGACGAAGCCAAACTGGGTCGGGTCCAATGTCTGCAAGTCCCCTATATCTTTGTTTATGAGCTCCATTATGATCCTCTCCATAGCTTTGCAGACTAGACTTGTTAAGCTTATGGGGCGGTAATTACCAGGGTCCATAGAGGCACCACCTTTGTGGAGTGGGACCACAGTTGCCGTACGCCACTCCTTGGGCACGTATCCTGTGGTAAGGCTGAGATTAAACAGCTGCCTTATGTGCAGGTTTAATTCCTCATTTAGCTCGTGTAGCACACAGCCGGGGACACCATCCGGTCCCCACTGATGCTGTGTTTTTAGCTTTAGAGAGAGCAGCTTTCACCTGCGTATTTGAGATGTCTGGGAGGCTACACTCCGCTGGGATAGTTATCTCTCCTTTAGGAGGGGAGAGGGGGGTGAAGATTGCACTGAACCTGTCTGCCAGTATGTTAGCAATGTCTGTGGGTTCAGTGATTTTTGTATCAT
Source organism: Protopterus annectens (assembly GCF_019279795.1). Taxonomy (NCBI): domain Eukaryota; kingdom Metazoa; phylum Chordata; order Ceratodontiformes; family Protopteridae; genus Protopterus; species Protopterus annectens. The sequence continues at coordinate 830,509,626 of NC_056727.1, read as the reverse complement.
TTTGGACTAATTCTGAGCATATCTGGGAGTTTCCACCCAGGTTCCTAACATAGCTGAAAAAGGCCTTATGATTGTCCTTTGAATCCATGGCAATTTTTCTCTCAAAATTGGCCTTAGTTGATTTTAAGAGTGCTCGTATTTTTTAACTAATAATGATCAGAGGGGACTTCCCTTTTATGGATTTTGATTTTGTTCTATCATGTAATAGCTTTCTCCTCTTATTGTAAAGTTTGTTAATGGCTGGGGTCCACCAGACTGGACGTTTGCCCTTTGTGGAAAGAGTCTTGGTTTTATTTGGGATTGTCTGATCCATGCAGTCCTGGAGGTGTTCATAGAAGGCATTTGTAAGGGCTTCCGCAGCTTGGGTTGTGGTTTCCACTGGCTCAGGGGCCTTGAAGGATACCACACCAGTCTTGAGTAGTGTGAAGTTTGCTTTAGAGAAGTTCTTCACTGTGGTCTTTTTGTTTGGGGTGGGGCGGATGTGGATTTCCAGTGAGATTAGTTTATGATCAGATCTCACCAATGAGGGATATACTTCCAGTGTGGAGCACTTTGTCCCCATGTTTGTGATAATGAGATCTAGTATATTTTCTCCTCTCGTGGGAACAGTGACTAGCTGTTCCATGGCATTTGAATTTATGAACTCCAGGAACCGTTGGGCTAGAAAGTTAGGGCTTGAGTAATGTTCCCGGTCTATATTCGGGTAGTTGAAGTCACCCAATATGATGGTGTTTGGAGATACATTTATACCCTCCAGTGTCTTCAGGAAGGCTGTGTGGGGTTCCTGAGTTTGAGAGGGTGGCCTGTAGCATGCTACAATTTGTAGAGCAGTTTTTCCTATGGTTAGTTGCACCTGGATGGTTTCCGAAGCTTCGTGCGTTGCCACTAACCTGGAGGTGTGGGTATCCTTTATGAATATGGATACACCCCTCCTTTTGTGGTGTGGTCCGGGTTTTGGGGCCGGAACGCATGATATGAGGTAAAACCTAATAGTACTAGGGTGCTCTCAGGAGCCATGAACCAGGTTTCAGTTACAGCACAGACATCGATGTTCTCCATACTGAGAAGGGCCTCGAGTGCGTGCATTTTGAGATTTAGACTTCTGGCATTGAGCAGCATTACCCTCAGTTTCTTCCCATTTTTGTTTTCTAGGGTGGTAGGTTTAGAATTTGAGCCTTGCCTAAAAAAGGCACTATGGGGGTGGCAAAAGCCTTAGCCAATATCCGGAATCCCAGGGGTGACAGGTGCAAGCCGTCCCTTGCGAAGCAGCGTGGCTTGTCAAGCATGTCATTCCAGGCAGACAGACACTGGAACCCCTTTGAATGACACCAGACATTAAGCCAATTGTTAAAGCTGATCATCTTGTCTCTATATTGTGGCATCATTCTTGGTGAAGGAAGGATACTGCTCAGGGTCAGGGTCATACCTGCCTGGGCTACATAATCAGAGAGCTCCTCTATGTCTCTTTTCATGTAGTCCAGGGAGGTAAGTCTCAGGTCGTTCACACCAGCATGGACAATGACTGTGTCATATTTGTACTTGCTGTGGAGTGACCCGAGTGCTTGTGTTATATGGTGGATTCTAGCGCCCGATAGGCAGCTTACTGTGACCCTCTCCTTGTTAAGCCTGGTGAGTGGGACGTCAGTGTGTCTGACTATGGAGTCACCTATGACAAGTATGTTTGGTGTTGTATTTGGCCTTAAGGGCTGTGACTGCTTTGCACACTGCTTTTGTGGTTTATGTGTTGCTTGTGGGGTGTCTTGAGGTAGCAGTTGTTTGGGTGTCTGCTTTGGAGGCCTCTGCTGTTTAGGTAAATTTTTACTCAGCGCCTCCGAGTATGTCTTTGTGTGTTTATGTGTTTGATTCAGTGGTGTGGTAGCATTATGTGAGGCTGGTTTTGTGGTGTGTGTAGTTGCCTTCTCCTCCTGTCTGGTCTTGCCAGTCCTGAGTTGAGAGAGCTCAGCCTCCAGTTTGGCTAAATAGCTGCATCTCTCGCAAGTATTTGTGTTATGTGGGAGGAGGAGAGGGTTGTCTGTGTACATGAGGCAGTTAGAACATTGCCTCAAGATTCCCAGATTCACCAGCTGGACCGGAGAGGAGATTGACAACTGACCTTTGGACATGCTAGAATAATATTGGGAATTCCTTAATAATTGAAAACAAGGGCCAGTGGGGAGTGAGGGTGTAGTGCTTTTAATTTTTAGTGCTGACTTATATAATTGCTTTAGTGAGCAAGTGCCAGGTAACTTGAGTGCAATGTGTTACAAGTAACTAAATGCAAAAACGACAAACAGTAACTTTCTTTCAAGTGAAACAAGGAACTAGTACAGTAAGCAATGCAGATATCAGTAGTGATCCACAGAAGCGCTGAGAAGCCGAGTATTAGGTGGAATTAGCTTCCAGGGAAATAACAAGCAAACAAACAACAAGCATATAAACAAAGCTAGATTCAGCAGGCCTGGATCTAGTCTATGCTAGAGCAAACAAGGTGTACCAGTTTCAGTAAGATACAGTTCAAATATTCAGGCACTATAAACCTTTAACCAGAAATTCCCAGCTCAGAAGGGCAGAGTCCAGCCTCTTCTCCCACAAGAGTGCAGACCACAAACCTTCTTAATGTAAAATAACTGGCCTGAAGCCCAAGTGCCTAAACCAGAACTAATATACTTGGACACTGGGCTCTCAATCAGCAGTTCCCAACTTAGAAGGATGAAAGCTACCTGTCCTGCCACCACAGTGCTTGCCACAAACCTTCCTAATGTAAAACAACTGGTCTGAAGCCCAAGTGCTTAATCCAAAAGACTTAGAATGATAGCTACACTTTAATCAAGTTACAACCAAGCAGTAATAAATACAATTGAATACTTTAGAGAATGTCTGGATTAGTGCTCAAGTTACACAAACAAAGCTAGATCCAGCAGGCCCGAATCCAGTCTATGCCACAGCAAACAAGGCGCACCAACTTCAGTAAGAAGCAGTTCAGATATGCATGCACTATAAGCCTTTAACCAGAAATTCCCAGCTCAGAAGGGCAGAGTCCAGCCTCTCCTCCCACAAGAGTGCAGACCACAAACCCTCTTAATGTAAAATAACTGGCATGAAAGCCCAAGTGCTTAAACCAGAATTAATACACTTTTAGAATAACAGACACTGAGCCCTCAATCAGCAGTTCCCAACCTAGAAGGATGTAGGCTACCTGTTCTGCCACAACAGTGCAGACCACAAACCCTCTCAGTGCAAAACAACTGGTCCGAAGCCCAAGTGTTTAAACCAAAAGGCTTAGAATGAGTTACACCAAGCAGTAATAAATACAATTGAGTATTTTTAAGATGATGCAAAAGTAAAATGAAGTAGGTAGAAACACAAGTACAGTAAAAGCAGATGAAAAATTTTTTTTTTTTTTTAATCTGAACGAGTGCTGAGATCAAAGAAACAGATTTGAGTGCTGAAACTAGAAAACTGGCTAGTTATAAGAAAAAAAAAAGCTAGAAGGCTTCCCTCAAACACAGAAGGGCTTGGGGGCTCAGAAGCCTACAAATAGTCTATACCACTTAACAGGAAAGGCAGGAAATAAGCTTATTTTTTTTTGTCTGTTTCCCAGATGCTCTCTTTGTACACAGTAGGAGTGCCTGAAATCAGAATATGATCTCACTGCACTCAGTTGAGTGAGCAAATGAGATGGGCCCAGAGGCAGGCTGAGGGGCGGGCAGTTTCAAGGCCACTAAGATTAACACCAAAACAAAAACAGGGAGGGTAGGTGGGAATAACTGAAGAGCAGAATAACTGCCACTTCAGTTAAATATTCCTTCAACAGAAGGAACAGTTTAGAAACCACTTTTGAGCAGAAATACTGGTTGCTTTAAGAGGAAACCCAGTCCTTGTGAAAGGCTGTCTGTGGCTCTCTACATAAAAGGATCTGAAGCTCCAAGATTCTAAGTAAAGATGATCGCCATAAGGGAAGGCACATTTCAAGATGAAAACTTTAACAGTGCCAAACAAGCAAGTTCATATGGAAGGTGAGCAAGTCTGTCAATCATAAAAACATACAGACCTAAAAGTTTCTTTACAGGTAGAATCTCCTTATTAGGAATCACTGTAGGGTCAATAGTCCTGTCCTTCACACAGTCATAATGGGCACAAACAGCTGACACATGCAGCATGCTCATGGAATAAAGGAAGACTCAATTACACTGGTACCAGAGTTAGGCCAGGATAATCTATAAACTGAATGAACTGGTACTAGCTACTGCTTTGCCGAAACCGAAAACCCTCTTCAATTGGCATTGCATATCCACTGGGTAAAAAGGTTTCCTAGCAGCCAGCTCTCACTCTGACACTCCTGTTGGAAAGAGCAACAAAGTCAGAAGGGTGTGCAGCAAGGCTCAGGTTTCAAAACAAAGTCATATGTTATCCCAACTGAGTAGAAACCCCTTGGGTACAACCTAAAAAGCTTTCTGCACTGTCAGGAACTTGCGACCCTGGAAATACATCCATACCACTACTGGTGAAGTCTTCTTCTCAGCTGTTCTATCCAGAAGTATTCTTAATTCAGTTGCCAAATTTGCCCACTCAGTACTTTAGCTGGACATTCTTTAGTTGCTCCAGACACATACTGGGGAAATACTGTTCGTATACCTCTCTTTAATGGCTGGTGCAGTCTTGCAGCCTTCTGGAGAAAAAACAAGAAAAGTTGTATGCTACCGGTCAATGATCCCTCATTCTCTGAGATGCAGCAAGCTTGTGTGTGTGTGTGTGTGTGTGTGTGTGTGTTGCAGGGGGGGGAGGTGATGCTTGCCCACTGCAAAAAAAATAACTGTTTAAAAATGCAGCATTAGCTCAATGAATTAAACAAGTTTTCAAAGTATCTGAACTTGTGCAGCACAAGAAATTGTACTAGATTAGTTGTGTCAACAAGCTTGTGCTACACAAAGAAATGGAGGGGATGCATGACATGGATTGGTTTTGGTCTTTCTTTTCTGAATGCTGTGACCACACTGTGAAAGAAAGGGAATAGATGGAACATATATAAATATTTCCCTCACCGTGGAGAAGTGAAAACCCACATTCTCCTGGAGTCATGAACAGGCTGGCCTGCAAATCTCTCCACTTAAGATTCAGATTAGAGGGAAATCCAGAACATGCAATTCTGAGAAAAGACTGGAGAGTGTCTTGGTCAGTCTGCCACCAAGTGAACTGTTCAGAAATTGATGCCTCTGTCACTTACAGACAAGTATCTCCTTTCTGAAAAAGGGGTTTTACCTGCTTAGCTACCACATGTCGGACTGGCTTAGAGGAGACCTTCAGAAGCAGAACTTTTTCCAACACCTTTAAGGGCAGAAGGACTGCATGCAGCTCCAAACTGCTTACTCACAAACAGAAAAAACTTCTGTGAACTATGAAGGAGCTCCCTACCCAACCAATGAAGCATCTGCCTTCAGAACCTGAAATGGGTTTGGCTGCAGGAATAAGAAGCACAAGTGAAGGCCAGTGGGTACTGCCCACTATTTCAGGATCTGACTGAAATTGGGTCAGACACCAGAAGACCTGCAGGCACATGGTGGTGCTGCAACAAATGATGCCCCGTAGCCATCAACCCTGGAAGGTACAGTTGCATTTTTACACTGGCTACTAAGTTCATGACTTCCTGGTCCCTCTCCACAGGCAGGGGACTGACAGCTAATAGTGCTCAGCTTCCCACTAATGAAGACACTCCACTAAAATGAGATCAACAAGGACATTTCCCAAACTAAGGTCACTCCTCCAGGGAATGCAGTCATTGGAGCATTCAAAGCCAGGCAGCTTTTCAACAAAGCCACAAGAAGCTGCCCATTTAAGTATAGGAATGCAAAGATCTTTCTCCTGCACAGTTTTTGCAACTAGTATATTTCAGGCACAACTCAGTAAAAAGTCTGGATGCAGAGGAAAACACAAAAGGAAGTGCTCTGCAGTGAAAATCACCCTCAACAGTGAATCAAAAGACCTTCCTGTGCAAATCCCAGACAATAATGTGCAAGGTGTGTGCAAGAATGTGCTTATCGAAGTTGCTGAGGCCAAGATTGAATACTTTACTTCCACCCCTTTGGATCTACAAAACAGAACAGAACTTTTGATCCAAGTCTTACAAAAAGACTCTACAAACTGACTATCACCACCACAATTAACTCAAAAAAGTAAATGCAACATTCAAGGTATTTTTTTTCAAAGCTACACAGACTACTAATTTTCCTGCCCAGGAAAATACCCTTTAGAAAGTTTAAGTGAGTTTAAACTTTTATTGTACATATTTCAGTGTGACAGTAAACTATATGAGGATGGTAGCAAACTCTTTTGCTATGGCTGTGCAAAGCAACATAATGAGTCTCCCTAAAGGGAAGGGGTACATACATAAAGCTTTGCTAGAATAGCTCTCCTTTCACAAAACTCAACACAATGCAAAGCATGTTGACTGAAAATGTTCCAAAACTTATACGGACGGAGTTCTAATCTTGAGAGTTAGCAAAATAAGACAAAAAGTAATCTGATATTATACTTACTGTCTGTGACAGTGCTGAGGATTCCATAGACGTCAAATTATTAACCAAGACAGTGACTAGTTTCTGATATGCCATGCCTACCACCTCATCAGATTTACTGGTTCTGGTAACTTTTTCAAGAACTGAAAAAAAAGGAAGCAAGACATCACTTGGGCTTCAAGAAACTATTCAACTTCTAAAAGGGCAGTGTTAACATTTATAAATGCCATTTTTGCTAGAAATAAATAAATCACTTACCGCAGTGCATGTTATTATGGTACACAGTTGCCTAACTTTGCTCCAGAACTCCAAAAGGAACTTAGTTAGCAAGTGCAGATGTAAGTTACCTGCTGGACCTAGTCTCTTCTAGGAGTGCCCCTCACCAATAAGAAGGCAACAGCAGAACATTCATAAAACAATCCAAGCCCATTGTACCTTTAACTCATTCCAACAAGTGCAGAACAAGTAGAGAGGGAAAATAGAAAATCTAGAGCCTCTACAAACAGAACTCTACTTAGTGCAGGCAGACCTAACTTGATGCTCTTGAAAAGAAGCGATACAGGTGCCTACTTTCAGGCAGTCTCAGTCACAGCAGGTACTGACTCTGCTAAATAATTCTCAACCAGTTCTATAAGGGAATATGGTGGAAATAAGCAAACTACTCTAAAGGACAAGCCTAACAAAAACTGTTTTGTCCACACACAGTTCAAGCTATAGTATTTGGGAAAGTGCAATATTAGGGCCTCAAAGCTGTGCAAGACATATTCTAAACCGAAACCATTGAGGCAAATAATAAAAACTGATCTTCCAAAAACAGTTTCTGACAGAACCAAAAATGGAATTGCTCACATTTGTTTTAAACAACTGGCAAAGTTAAAAAAAAAAACACAAAGGTGTGGTTTGTTTAGCAATGGGTCTGCCAATTCTACACTTAGCAAATGACACGATTGTTTATAGGTTCATACTAGGCTATCTGCCCTAGGGCATTTATAAGCCTAGCCAGTGTGTGTTTGGCTTTCGCCACCCATTTTAAATTAATTTTGCTATGCCCTTTTTCGAGGTTAGGTTAGGTTTAATCAATTTCCTCAAAGTTGTACAAGATGCATAACATTTAAGACCCTTCCTAACATCTAATGTCTTAAGATTAACTCACATTCCTGACTTTGTCAGCAAAGAGAGATGGTCATAGTACCTAATCAGCACAAATTCAGAAACAACTTTTAAGAGAGTTGAGTAATCTTCAAAAAACAAATCTTATCATACTGAAATAAGAGAAAAGTTTTTCCACACCAAAAGAACCAACAACAAAGATACTCTGAGCTAATTTAACAGCTACAATGGAAATAATTTCATGTTAGAACTCAAAGGATCAAAGGGAATAAAAAACAGCTAAACACTCCATTACAAAATTAACATACTAATCAACAATGTAATCTCCAAAACATGGCCTACCCAATAAAAATATTCTTCTGAACTGCAGCTTTAGAATATACAAGGCTAGAAGAGGTTGAAATGGATGACATGTGAATTAAAATTCTGGAATATCCAATCCATATCACAACCGATTTAAACAGCAAATGGTCCATCACAAACCCTAAAAATATTACCTTACACAATAAAGGATCTAGACCCTTACAAAGTGCAAAAAGAGTGACTCCCTTTTACTTAGAAGATGCATATACAGCTTGGTCTGCTTCCTGCATCTTACAAACTAAGTGTAACATGCTTAATTCGGTTCATGCAGTCATAGGTTCATAGGTTGGTACTGGGCTATCTGACCAAAGGCATATATTAGCCCAGCCACGTTGTGTGGTATTCACCGCCCCTTTAGTAGTTCCCTAGATCCTTGTACTAGCAGCTAGTACACTTGGCCCCTATCTAGTAGTGCTGTTGGTGTGATCCCCGGTGTGAACTTTCTGTTACCCATCCACTCATCAAGGTTCCTCTTGAAGAGTGATAGTGAGGGGCTCAGTCTTATGTAGATCGGGACACTGTTCCATAGTAAGGGAAGTCTCTGCGAAGGGAATCTATCCCTCCAGCATGTTCTATTCATTGTTGTACTGAGGTTTACATCCCTAGAGCGTGTAACTCAAGTAGATTTGGCTTTGCTAAGATGGAGCATGTTCAACAATTCTGGGTTGGACATGGCTCTGTACGTTAGACAGAGATCGCCTCTGAGAAAGCGGTATGCAACAGAGAACAGTCTTAGCTTTTTCAATCGTGCTGCAGGGCAACTGTTTGAGGCCAGTAATCCTCTTGGTTAGGTACCTCTGCGGTCACTCCAGCTGCTGGAAATGTCTAGCCAGGTACATTCCAATTGGTGCATTGTACTCAGTAATGGGTCTGATGAGGGAAGAGTAGAGGGGCAGCATTACATCCTTAGATCTTGATGCGAACACTTTCGTGATCAGATGGGTCACATAGAAGGATTTTCTAACCACTTTGACAACATGGTTATCAAAGGAAAGATGACTATCTACTTGGGTCCCCAGATCCCTTATTCCTTCTTCAGATTTCAGGGGATTACCTCCTATGTTGTAGTTTGCGGGTACTCTGTTTTTTCTAAAGGGGATTACTATGCATTTTTTTGCATTTAGCTTGAGACCATGGCTTTGACACCATGCATCAGTCTCATTTAGGCCCTTCTGGAGGATCTCCATGTCGGCCGGAGACTCTATTATAGCACCCAGTTTGCAGTCGTCCGCAAACTTAGTCAGCCACAGCCCTTCCGTGCTTGCCTGTACCCTTCCGTGCTTGCCTGTACTTCTGAGAAGTATATGCCAAACAGGAGGGGCCCCAGGACAGAGCCCTGAGGCACACCACTCGTTACTGGTCTGGATTCGGACATAGATCCCGCTACTCTTACTTTATGGGATCTGTCTGAGAACCAGTTTGCGATCCATCTTGTGACGTAAGGGTTTATGCCCAGGCTGGTAAGCTTATCAATAATACCTGAATGGTGTCAAATGCTTTAGCAAGGTCAAGGCTAGCCGTGTGTACCTCCTTTCCCTTATCTATAGCCGGAGTAACTGTCTCAAAGAAATCCACCAAGTTCAGGAGGCATGATCTGCCCTTGACGAAGCCAAACTGTGTGGGGTCCAGCGACTGGAGGCTCCCAATCTCTCCATTTATGAGTTCCATAATGATTCGCTCCATAGCCTTACAGATCAGACTGGTCAGGCTTATTGGTCGGTAGTTCCCAGGGTCAGTTGTGGCCACACCCTTGTGTAGTGGGAACAGCGTTGCCGTGCCCCATTCTATGGGCACATATGCTGTGGAGAGGCTGAGACTGAACAGGGTATTAAGATGCGGGGTTAAATCCTTTTGGAGCTCGCGTATGACACAGCCTGGGACACCATCTGGTCCCATGGAGGCAGTGTTTTTAGCTTTTGATAGAGCCTCGTTAACCAACGTATCAGTAATAATTGGACTTACACAATCCCCTGGAATGGTAATAGGCCCTGTAGGTGGTGAGGGGGGGGGGGGGAGAAATTTGCACTTAACCTGTCAGCCAAGATGTTGTCAATGTCAGAAGGGTCAGTGTATTTTGTTCCATTTTGTACTAGCTCAGAACAGACCTGAGCGTTGCCATTTAGGTTTTTGACGTAGGCAGAGAAGGCCTTATAGTTATCTTTGGCAACTTTCTTTTCAAAATTAGCTTTAGTTGACTTGATGAGGGCCCTAAATTTCTTACTAATGCTGATCAGGGATGATTTTTCTACTTGAGATTTGGCCTTTTTTTGTATAAGTCTCCTCCTTTTATTGTAAAGTTTGCTTATGGCCGGAGTCCACCAGACTGGTTTCTTCTTGCTTGAGGAAGGAGTCTTGGTTTTATTTGGGATAGCACGGTCTATGCAATCCTGAAGATGCATATAGAGTGCCTTGGTGTAGGATTCCGCATCCTGGATATCATTATCCTTCTGCAAAGGAATAGTGAAGCTTTCCACTTCGGATGCAACTAGTTTGAAGTTTGCTTTGGAAAGGTTTTTGACTATGGTTTCTTTGACTGGGGGAGGTGGAGGGGTGAGGATGTCCAGGATTATCAGTTTGTGGTCAGATCTGACTAAGGAGGGAGTGATAACGGGTGTGGTACAATGGGCGCCCATATTTGTGATGATTAAATCCAATATGTTGTTCCCTCTAGTGGGGGAACATACTAGTTGTTCAAGGGCATTTGAATTTATAAATTTGATGAATCGCTGAGCATAGGAGTTGGAACACTGGTAGTTCGCCCAGTCTATACCAGGGTAGTTGAAATCACCCAAGAGTATGGTGTTGGGTAGGACCTTTATATTTTCCAATGTCTCGAGGAATGCAAAGTGAGCATCTTGGGATTTGGTGGGCGATCTACAACCGGCTACAACTTGAAATGTGGTTTTGCCTGCTGACAGCTGCGCATGGATGATCTCTGGGGCATCATGCTGCGCTACTAACCTGGAGATATGGGTATCCTTGATGAATATGGATACACCTCCACCCTTTGTACTGCGATCCGGTAACTGAGGCTGGAAGGTATGATATGAATTGTAACCTGGCAGTGCTGGGGTGCTCTCTTGAGCCTTGAACCAGGTTTCCATCACTGCACAAACATCAATTTTCTCCATGAAGAGGAGAGCCTCGAGTGTGTGCATTTTGAGGTTGAGACTTCTGGCGTTGAGTAGCATTACCCTTAGTTTTTGGTTACCTGTGCTGGTTGCGGTGGTTGGTTTGTCCTTTGAGCCTTGCCTAAAAAAGGCACTATAGGGACGGCAAGAGCCTTGGCCAGTATTCGAAAACCTAGGGGTGACAGGTGCAACCCATCTCTGGCAAAACAGCGAGGCTTGTCTATCATGTCATCCCAGGCAGACAGACACTGGATCCCCTTAGAATGACACCAGAAGCTTAGCCAATTGTTGAAATTGATCATTTGGTCTTTGTATTGTGGTATCATTCTAGGTGAAGGTAGTATGCTACTCAAGGTCAGGGTCATACCAGCTTGGGCTACATGATCAGAGAGCTCCTCAATGTCTCTTTTCATGTAGTCCAGGGAGGTACGTCTTAGATCATTCACACCAACATGTACAATGACAGCGTCATACTTGTACTTGTTCTGGAGTGACCCAAGTGCCTCTGTTATGTGGCGGATCCGAGCACCCGACAGGCAGCTGACAGTAACCTTCTCCTTGTTCAGCCTGGTGAGTGCAAGCAATGTTAGTAATTTGCTGGCTGAGATGAACCACGTTATTTTGGTTCCAAGGCAGTATGTTCCACTAGATTAAAAGTGACTACCACTGAAGCAGGGAAGAAATCAAATCTATCTGGCCAAAAATGGGGCTAAAAGTACTTTTTTCTGGCCATTCAGTTTGCACTATTGCTAAAACTTCCTGAACAAAAAGAAAAACTGTTGGTACATGAGGGAAGTAATGCAAGGAAAGTCTACAGAATACTAATATTGTTCTCGCCTAAATAGACGAGGAATTTAAAAAAAAAAAAAAATAACCAAATTACTTGGCTTCAGAGAAACTGTCAGTCTTGCACTGGTGAGCAAACCAAAGTCTAGTTTGCTTCTTTTGATCAGGAAGAAAATACCTTTGATTGTGAGCTGTGTAAAGAAAAAAGATTGCCTAACAACCACTGCAACATGATGGTCAAATGTAAGGCAGCTGCCCATCAACGTACCCAGATGTCTCACTGCCTTTTCATTTTGAAGTGGTATGTTACCTATGTGATAATCTGCAGATACGAGGGGGAATGCTTCCCAAATGTTACGTTTTTGCTTGAGCTCTTTTTAGTACACTAGCTCTTACCAAGTGTAAGCTCCTGCTGGAATCCCTAGATATCAAAGGGGAACTTGATGATAACTCCCAGCATGCAATCATTTACAGACTTTGTTGACCATCTGTCCACAATCCCCTTATCGTATTTTTGCACATGGGATCAGAGTGTCACCCAACAGTGGCAATCGTCAAGGTTCACACTGCCAGATGGTTAGCCTTGCCAGGGAAACTTTGTTAATCAAAGATCCCAATCTGATAAGTGGTATCTGAGAAGTAAATCCTGAACAGCAAAGGTCACCACACAGATACCTGCAGAACTCTACTAGTCACCTTCATGATCTTAGAGGATACACTCCCAACTCTTACCTGTTTCTAAGCTAGCTATCTAACCTAACCACATACAGGTGCAATTTGGAGCTCCTTCAACGTGTTTATAATATATGCATGTAGTATGGCAGCAAATGCATTGGAGAGGTCATGGCTGATTACATAAAAACTTGCCCACAGGCTACAGCCCAAGCAATCTTCTCAAAGAAGTTCAATAGATTCATTAGACAGACTATACTCTAGACAAAGCCAAACTGCTGGAGGTTGAGTATAATAAGACTTTTTTTGATATTGCAGTTAATTACGTCAGTCACAACTCATCAGGCTGATGTGTCTAAAATTCCTAATGTCTGTGATGGGGCCATCTTTGTGAAATGGCATTATGACAGCTGTGTGCCACTCCCATAGGACAAAGCCAGTTGCTAGATTCAAGATGAAGAGGATGAGGACTGGTCCCCCACTGCTTTCTTAGTGCTATTAAGTCAACTGGGGATGTTATCAGGCCCCAGAGTTGTGGTATTGCTTATTTTAGAGTACCTTAAGTACATGCTCCCAGTGGTTAGCTGGTTGATTCCATCAGGGTAAGTACATTTGGAAAAAATGCCTCTGGATCAAGTCACTAAATGTATTTGCCAGTATGTTGGTAATAACCACGTGATTGGAGTAGTTAGCAGAATTATGAATAAGCACAGAACAACAATGGGTGTTATTTTTTATTTTTCTGATATAACTAAAGTTGGATTTGTAGTCATCTTTAGCTTCGGCAGCTAGACCGAGTTGATAGGGATACACACTCTCCTTAATTTGGGGGTCATTTGTTTTGCTATATACTGCTATATATCAAGCATTTCTTCCTTTTATTACAGTTTATTAAGGATGGCCGACCACAGTGCTGGTTTGTTTGTAGATCTCCACATTTGAAAGGATCTAGGTGGGACTGCTAATTTAATTACATTTGTAGAATTTTTCTACACGATATTTTCCAGTAACAACATTATAGATAATACCATTATGCTCAAATTTAGAGACTTCATCATAGAATTGGAGTCGATTTGTTAGAGTCCTTGAATTCTGGAGTAGAAAAACTGAAAAAGCTAATAAGAAAACAGGTAGAACTCCAGCCCATAAAGTCCACCCTTCAGAAACAGCAGCAAGTAATTCCCTGATACTGAGTAATCATTTCAGCTATTTGTAAGTTTACACCTAAGACTATAAAATCAACTGAAACTGTAATGTAGTGTTAGACTAAATGTGAAAGTGGGGAAAAAGAGTGGAAAGTCAGAGGGAAAACACTTTGTTTATCAAAATGGAGATGTTAACTAATGAAACAAAGAAAAACATTCAGTTTAACAAAAGGAACTATTAGTCACCTGTGTGATTTATTAAAACACAAAACATAAGCTATTTTAACTGAAACTGTAATTTAATGTAAAAATATGATAAAGTATAAAATTGTACAGTACAGTTGTGCAAGAACTTACCGTAACAGTAGATGTTCTAAGCTCATATGCAGGGTATATAGTCAGGTGTACGCATGAGTACCTCAGACCATCTCCAAGCCAGCAGACTGAAGACTACTGAGAGAGGAGAGGAGACTGGTCAGCTAGGAATGGTGTACCTTGAACAGGTAAGGAAGCATTCAACAGCAGGATACAGGTGATAGCTTATAACTGAGGGAAAAAGTAATACTGGAGCAGAGGGGAAGGAATACTGCAACAGTGATCAGTAGGACATCTACTGTTATGGTAAGTTCTTACACAAATGTACTACGTCCTGACTGAAATCACTGTTGCAGTATTCTTAACATATTATGTGACTGCCAGAGCTGAAGGACATAAACAGGGTGGTTGGCTAATGAGAAGATGAGCTGCCCAGACAGGACAGACCTAGAAAGGCAGCCCTGGCTCTGGAAAAGCACCAATTTTGTAGTGCTTGGTGAAGGTGTGCACAGAGGACAAAGTGTATGCTTCCAAGATGGACCCAGCATAGAAACCCTTCTGGGAGGCACCAGACGAGGCTACTGCCAGAGTAGAATGTGCTTTGGGGCATGAAGTCAATAAATTACCATATTGTGTGCAGCAGAAAAAAATGGCCTTCAATATCCAGGATGCAATACTTTGCTTTGAGACTGGATGGCCCAGCTTGAAATCCATGAATGAAACAAATAATTGGCAAGTGTTTCATATAGTTTTTGTTTTGTCCAAGTAGAACCTCAGATGCCTGTGAATGCCTAGAGTATGTAGAATTCTTCCCCCGATTCTGGGAGATTGGGAAAAAATGTAGGCAGGTAAATGAGACAGCTCATTCACTACCTTAGGCATGAAAGAAGGGCTGGCCCTGACGGTCACCATGTCCCCAAGAAAAACGAGAAAGGTTGGAATAGCCATAAGCACCTGAAGTTCAAACAGTCTGCGAGCAGAGGTTAGAGGCAACAGAACAATAGTTTTTCAGGTGCAGAATTTTAGCAGCAGATGCTGCTGGCTCAAATGGGGGTGATGAAAATTTTGCCAGCACAAAGTTGAGATCCCAGTGAAGGGAGGAGAAACCAGTTTTCTTGGTGATTTAAGATGTAAGGCTCACTTCAAGAAAAGACTGACCTCCATCCTGGACATGAGAGGAGGGTCAACAGGCAAGCAGGCAGGTAGTGAGGGCTGAGAGATGGACTTTAATAGATGAGTAGACCAAACCAGTATGCAACAGTTTGCAGAGATATTGAAGGACTGAGGGAACCTCTGATAAGCGTGGATCTTGGCTGTGTTTGTGGCACTAAAGAAAAAAAATCTTTTCCACTTAGCTGTGTATGATTTTCTGGTACTAGGTCTCCTGAATTCCTGTAAAACCTGAACCACCTCCTCACAAAAAAGATTTATTTTCGGGATCAGAACACTCATCCACAGAGTGAGACAGAGGCAAGATATGGATGGAAAAGCAGACTTTTTTTTGTTGAGTGACCAGGTCTGGCTGCAACTGTATTTTCCATAGGTTCCCTTGGACAGGTGGAGTAAGTAGAAGGGACAACCAGTGCTGTCTTGGTTAGAAGGGTACTAGAACCAGAAGTTTTGGAACTTCCTCTTGAGCTTTTAGAAGGATTTTTAAAAGCAGCTACAATGGAAGGAAAGCACAGAGAAACCTCCCTGTCCACTGGAAAGAGAAAACATCCGGCCTCCAAGCTTAGGGAGAAGAGATCCTAGTGCAGAACGCCAAGTTGTGTAAAATTTTACCATAATGTTAGTGTCCTCTTCTCTGTTGCAGCATTCTTTGCATGAGAGAGACTGCCTGCCAAGCGACCAGACGTCAGCCGGTTTACAAAAGTCTTTGATGCCTAGGCAGTGTAGTATGTTGCATGTAGTCTCCTATCGGACGTAGGCTATAAAAGTGACATACACAAGCACCATCCTCAGAACTGCATGCCCCAGGGAGAACCATTGAGAAGTAGGAAGAAGCATGGGAACAGCCAAGAAACAACAAATGCAGGGGGATGGAGGGTGGGACAGAATACTGCAACACAGAAGAGAAGGACATCTAACGTTATGGTAAGATTTTACTTAACTTATCTAGGTCCTTCCATTCTTCTGTTTACATGAGGGAGAGTGCAAAAGCTCATGATGAGAAGGAGAGGGAGGAGGAAGGGGCAGAGGAGCTTTCCAGGAAGTCGTGGAGAATGGCCCTAGTGAACTCTGCCTTGGACTTGGAAATGTTATCCAGTTTGTAATGTTTGGTGAAAGTATGAATTGAAGACTAAGTAGCAGCCTCCAAAATGTAGTGGTGTCCAATCCTTTGAAAAAGGTGTCAGATGGAGCCGTGTCTCTGGTGGAATGAGACCTCAGCCTCCAAAATGTAGTGGTGTCCAATCCTTTGAAAAAGGTGTCAAATGAAGCCGTGGCTCTGGTGGAATGAGTACTGGAGAGGGAAGGCTCTTTCTATAGTGTTCATAACAGAAGGTGATGGCTTTAGAGATCCAAAAAGAGATGGTCTGCTTGGAGACCAGGAGCCCTAGGGCTCTAGGGTGGAAGAAGAAAAACAGTTGGTCAGTTTTCCTGATAGTCCTGGTTTTATCCAGGTAAAACCTAAGCTGCTGTTGCACGTCTAGAGTATGGGGAAGGTGGATTGCTTGGTTTAATGATAGCTCATTGACCATCTTAGGCATAAAGGAGGGGTTGGTGTGGAGGGAAACCCTGTCCTTGTGGAAGACTAGAAAAGGAGGGGATGCCATAAAAGCTTATAATTCTGAAACCCTTCTGCATGAGGTAATTGCCAGAAGCAAGACAGTTTTCCAGGAGCAGAACTTTAAAGGAGCAGAAGCTGCTGGGTCAAAGGAGGCCAGGGTCAGCTTTTTCAATACAAAATTAAAATCCTGTGGAGGAGGCACTGGTCTCATGGGAGGTTATGCGTAGGACACCTTTCAGAAATTGTTTGGCCTCAAACCTAGTGGCCAAAGGGGGTGAGACAGACAGATGGTTGACAAATGTACTTTCTCTGAGGAATAAGTTAGTCTAGCCTTCAGCAACTCACACAGCTATGACAGGACTGTGGGGATATCCACTGTTAGTTTGTCCATTTTACATGAACGACACCAGATTGAAAATCTTTTCATTTGGATAAATAAGATTTCCTTGTGTTGGGTTTCCTGGCCTCCTGCAGTACTCTTAGCAGGTTCTCTAAGAAAAGGGTTCTACAAGGAATCAAGACCCTATCACCCACAGTGCCATTTGTAGGGTTGACAAGTATGGATGAATGAAGGTGCCTTTGTGTTGTGCGAGTAGGTCCACTCTGTGGAGTTACTTGCCCTTGGCTAAATGCAGGAGTAAGGGGAACCAATGCTGTCTTGGCCAAGAGGGAGTCACCAACAAGATTTTTGGTCTGTCCTTCTGAATCTTCACAAGGACTCTTGGGATAAGAGGCAGGGAAGGGAATGCATACAGGAACATCCCTCTCCAAGAGAAGCTTACGGTGTCCACCTTCCAGTCTAGAGGGTGTGGATCTCTGGCACAAAATAGAGGAAGTTGTCTGTTCATGGGGAGGCAAAGAGATCCACTTGTGGAACACCCCATTGGTGGACAATGCCAGAAACACATCCTTGTGAAGCATCCATTGATGGGGTTGTGTTTTGGATCTGCTGAGAGTGTCTGCCAAAACATTCAGGTTGGATGGAATGTATACTGCCCTGAAGTGGTGTCTGCGATGTAAAACTAGTCTGCACAGTAGGTATGAATGGGTCCCCCCTGTTTGTTTATATACCAGAGCACTGCCATGTCGTCTGCTAAGACTTTGAGGGGCCCTGGGGGGAGGAGAGGCTGAAAGGCCTGGAGTGCCACAAGTAGTGCTCTCATTTCTTTTATACGGATGTGCTCTTTTCTCTGCAAGGGTGACCAGGTGCCTGGTGGGCATACTGAGTCCACAGTGACTTTAGTTACCACTGCCATTTCTTTGTGTGCATCTTTGCCAGAGAGAGCATGGCAACTGTGGAAGCCGTAAAGCCCAGGGTCCTGGGGTAGGCCCTGGCTGAAATGTGGGACTGTGGAATGAGGTTTTGACAGAACAAATAGTTCCTGGGTCTGCTTGCAAGGGGAGGGAAATCTTCATAAGGTTGGATTGAATCCTGCACCCCAGGAAAATCTGATGCTGAGCAGGAGTGAGGGCTGATTTCTTGTAATTTATGGTGAATCCCAAGGAAAGAAGGATGTTGATTGCACAGCTGAGGTTTTGCTGTAGCAACTCTGGACTGTCTGCTTGGAACAAGAGGTCATCAAGATATGGGAAGATTTGGATGCCCTGCAGTTTGCAGAATGCCACCACTGGTGCTAGGCATTTTGCCTACCCGGACTGCCTGGTAATCCTAATGTGAAAGCATCCATTCTGGAGGTCTAAAGAATACATCCAAATCTTTTGGTGATCAATGAAAAATTATAGTCTGCACTGAAACCATTCTTAATTTCTCTTTGTTATGTATTCAGACCACTGAGGTTCAGCAGTAGCTTTGACCAATCTGATCTGATGGCACCATTTGAATGGCTCATTTTCCTTTTTGCTGAAGACTGTTTAGGTCTACCTTGGCAGGTAGGGTAGGGTATGAGGAACAGATTCTGATGATTACCTAAGTACAAATTCTGCAACCTCTGGATATTACATTCTAACTTGCGCCTGGTTATTTTCATCCACTGCTACAGATGGAGGGACAATCAAACTCAAACTGCCTACATAACTTCCTGGACAGTGACAGAAGTTCTTCCTCCCCAGGTGGGCAGCTGGTTGGGCGGGCACCTTCTGGTTGTTGGCCCCTTCCCATGCTCCTCTGCTGACTAGGATGCACCACCCCCCCAAAGAGGAACATTGCACTGGCCCTTCTGCACATTATAAAAAGACTGCTGTGCAGCTTTGTATTTCACTCCAACAGTCAAGAAGGTTTTGCCTGTCTTTTCATAGCCTTGAGGCGATTAAAGAAATTACCAAAAAGTACAGTTTTGTACCTACCACAAATGTAGATGTCCGAACTGGATAGCATCTGCAGTCATAGCAAATGGGTTGTCCTGTCGTCAGGCAGCCCTTCGGTCGGCCGGATTCCAAAGTCTGGGTCCGGCTTCGGCTGATGTCGCACTTCACCCGACGTCATCTCTGCTGGTCTTCGGGTATAAAGGCATCAGCCGATGCCATTTTCCTCAGTGTTTCTTGCCCCAGATGCCAGTTGCCCTCTTGGAAGGCTAAATTTTGGATAAATGCCAATGTTTCCAAAAAAGTAGAAGGCAAACACAAAAAATAAGCATGTATGTACATGTATACAAACAAATACACCATAAGAGACTCCCCCCAGCTAGCTATTAGGAGGGTAAATACCCTAGGAGTACCACAGAGGGGAAGGAGGGTGGGTAATCCTGACTGCAGATGCTATCCAGTTCGGACATCTACATTTATGGTAGGTACAAAACTGTACTATGTCCTTCATGGATGCATCTGCAGTCATAACAAATGGGTAGAATACCATAGCCAAACTAGGGGTGGAGGAAGAAAAATTATGGTGTAGTTAGGATCCCTTGCAGTACAGCAGTGGCAAACCCTGCTCGGGATCTAGAGTATAGAGGTAAATTATAATGCTTGGCAAATGTATGCACGGAGGTCCAAGTAGCCGCCTCAATAATGTCCTTGGTTGCCACTCCTCGTAAGAAAGCTGTGGTAGTGGCTGTAGCCCTTGTAGAATGAGGTCTTATGTTCTGTGGAATTGGTTTTCCATGGAAGGAGTAACAGAATCTTATGCAATTTCCTATCCATTTGGAGATTGTCTGTTTGGAAATTGCTTTTCCTTCCCTTCCTGTTGCATAAGCTACTAAAAGCTGGTCAGTTTTTCTGTTACTTTTGGTTCTGTCCAGGTAGTAGCGTAACTGTCTATGTACATCCAAGGTATGCAGCAGTCTTTCCCCCCTGTTTTGTGGATTGAGAAAGAAGGTAGGTAGGTGGATTGCCTGGTTTAAAGACACTCTGGATACCACCTTAGGCATAAATGTAGGATTAGTTCTCATGGACACCCTATCTTGATGGAAGATTAGGAAGGGTTGCACTGCCATTAAGGCCTGTAGTTCCGAAACCCTCCTTGCTGAGGTAATTGCCAGTAGGAAAGCAGTTTTCCATGACAGGTGTTGTAGATCTGCTGTTGCTGCTGGTTCAAACGGAGGGAGTGTCAACTTTTCTAGCACAAAGTTCAAGTCCCATGCTGGTAATGGTGGTTTCCTAGGAGGTTTTACATTCTTGATCCCTCTGTGGAACTGCCTGAGTAGAGGATGCGAAAAGACAGGTGGATCGAAGCTGTATTCTGCTGAAATAGCTGATGCATGTATCTTGATGGAGGAATAGGACAGGCCTGTATGTAGAAGCTCTGCCAAGTACTCCAGAATGTTAGCAATATCTATGTTCGACACATCTTTTCCTCTTTCAGTACTCCAAATGACAAACCTTTTCCATTTTCCTGCATAGTTCCTTCTTGTTGAAGGCCTGCGGGCTTCAAGGATAATGTCTTTAACCCTTTGGGAAAGGTCTGGGTTGGTTGCTGCTATGTGATGTTCCAGGCCGTCAGTTGCAAGGTTTTTAGGTTTGGATGCATGATCTTGTAGTTGTTCTGAGTTAACATCAAAGGCATCAGGGGTATTGACCACATTCTCTCCCGAGACATGCTCCTCAGTAATGGGTACCAGTGTTGTCTTGGCCAATTTGGAGCTATCAGGATTATCCTTGGACGTTCCTCTTTGATTTTCAGTAGTACCTTGTGCATCAAGGGAAGAGGTGGAAATGCATATGCTGTCAGGCCTTTCCAGCTGAAGGATAGAGAGTCCACCTTCCATGCAAGTGGGTGGAATGTCCTTGTGCAGAATTTTTTGAGCTGGTGATTGAGTGGGGAAGCGAATAGATCTATTTGTGGCATTCCCCATTTCTTTGTGATGGCCTTGAAGATGTCCGGGTGTAGCATCCATTCGTGAGCATCCGAGGTGGTTCTGCTTAACATGTCTGCTAGGGTGTTCTCTTTTCCCGGCACAAATACTGCCTGTAACTGGATGTTGTAGCTGAGAGCCAGATTCCAAAGGTCCAAAGTCATTCTGCATAGGGGGTATGAATGAGTGCCTCCCTGTTTGTTGATGTACCACATGACTGTGGTGTTGTCTGTCCTTATCATCAAATGGCCTTCTTTGATGAATGGTCTGAATTTTTGGATTGCCAGTTTTACTGCCAGCATTTCTTTTTGGTTTATGTGCAGGTGCAGCTGGTCTTGAGTCCACAATCCTTGTATGCATTTGTCCAGCATGTGCGCCCCCCATCCTAGGTCTGAGGCGTCCGTTGTGATGGTTTGGCTTGCTCGAAAGTTGTGGAAGGGCAAGCCTGGGTTTGCCTGGCATGCTTGAGCCCACCATAGGAACTCCTGTTTTAGGCAGGGGATTAGTGGGATTTCTGTTTCTAAGCTGTGCCTGTGCGGAGACCATAAATTTTTTAGGTACCACTGTAGCTTTCTCATATGCAGTCTGGCATGTGGGACCAAGATTATGCATGATGCCATGAAGCCCAAGGCCTGCAGAACTTTTCTTGCTGTTAGTTTGTTCTGCTTTGTTAATGTCAAGAAGTAAAGAGGGAGTTCTTTTTGTTTTTCTGCAGTTAGGAATGCCATTTGTTTTACTGTGTCCAATTCCGCGCCCAAGAATGTTCTTGTTTGGGATGGTATCAGCCTTGACTTTTGTAAATTGACTGTGTATCCCAGGGCTTGTAGCAAGTAAATGACCCTTTGTAAATCTGTTGTCAGCTTGCTTTTGTTGTCCGCTTGTAACAGGCAGTTGTCCAGGTATGGATAAATTTGGATTCCCTGTAGTCTGCAGTGAGCGATTACTGATGCCAGGCATTTTGTGAATACTCTGGGCAGTAGATAAGCCAAAGGGCAATGCTGAGAATTGATAATGCTCTGATCCTGCAAGAAATCTGAGGTATCTTCTGCAATTTGGTCGAATGGGGATGTGCAGGTATGCCTCCTTGAGATCTAGAGTTACCAGCCAACACTCCTTGCCCAGCATGGGAAGAAGTTGCTGTAGGGTCAGCATTTTGAATTTCGGGACAATGATGTATGTGTTTAAGACGGACAGGTCGAGAATAGGTCTCCAACTTTTCTCTTTTCTTGGTACTAGGAAGAGTCTGGAGTAGAATCCTTTGCCCTGTTCTGTTATTGGTACTCTTTCCACAGCTCTCATCTTTGTTAATTCCGCTATCTGCTGTAGAGCTTCTATTTTTGATTTGGAGGTAGGTTTGGCATTCCTCTTTGTACTGGTAAGGTGTGGAAGTGGAACCGGTAGCCTTGGTCTATGGTTTGCAAAATCCACTTGTCTTTTGTGATATAGTGCCAATTTTTCAAAATAAGGCTAACTTTCCGCCTAAAGGTGCTGCTATTTGCTCCCTGGTAGGCGGTGTCAGAGCCAAGTCACTGTGATTGTCCTGTTGCAGTGGCAGTGGTTGTGTCCGTGCCTCGGTTATTGCCTTGCCACTGTCGTCCTCTGTAGGCACCTCCTCTGGATTGATTTCTGCCTCTAGAGCGTCTATTCCTGCCCCTTTGGGATCTTGTGGAGTCAGGAAAGGACCAATTTTTGGCAGGCCAGTTCCTGCTAAACCTTGGGGGCTGAACCTGTAAGAAATCTTTAACTGTTTGTACAGATTTTGCCTTTTCTTCCATTTTCTTCATTACTTGCTGGGCAGGTGTACCAAATAGACTGGTCTTATCCATAGGAGCATCTAATAGCTTTGCTTTAACATGATCCGGTAAGACCTGTTCTTTCAACCATGCATGCCTTCTTATCACTGTGCCAGTCATGGCTGATCTAAATGAAGCCTCCAGTGCATCATAGCCACATTTTAAGGAATGGTTCCTAACCTGTTGGATGTTATTCACCATTTCTAATACATATTTCTTATCTAAGGATTCATCAGAGGACAGTTTTTTAGTTAACTGATCAAGCATAAACTCTTGGTATTGGATCATATGAAACTGACAGTTTAAAGCTCTAGCCGAGAGAGTAGCAGAGGTGTAAACTTTTTTCCCCCATCTCTCTAAGGACCTGGATTCCCTTTCAGAAGGAATAGGGTTTTTTGCTGTGGTCGAGGCTACTGCCTTAGGCCCCTGGGATATAGTTTCGGGATCTGCAAGTGGGGCCTTGTATAGGTGGTGATGAGTGTCTGGCACCCTGTAAAATCTATCTGGTTTGGCAGGGGCTGGAGGTAAAGAATCAGGAGCAGTGCAAACATCATTAAATGCATCATCCACAACAGGCAGTACAGGAGGTAAAGCTAAGGGCCTATGTTGTGGTAAGTGCAGAAAAGTCCTAAGCCTTTTTCTTGAATCTGAAAAATCTTGTCCCTGCCATTGGAATTGTTCTCTCATGGCATGTAAGGTTTCCCCAAAGGAAAATTCCTCTGGTGGAGAGGCAGCTGGGACGGATTCTTCAGCATCGGAATCTTCATAAGTAGAAAAAGGAGCCTCTGGCTGGTCTGTAATGTCTGAGTCATCCGCAGAATCATCAGAGGACACTGGCTCGGGGGGCTCTGCTCTAGGTCTCTTTTCTGGGGGCTGAGAGGCCCTGTCTGGGTGAGATCGGGATCCCCTAATTAAGGATATTAAATCTTCTGCCAGAGTAAGCATTTGTGAACTTGAAGTGGGCCTGTGTGAAGGGAGCTTAACAGGCACTGATTTAGCAGATTTGGCTGCTTTAGCCCTGGCAAAGGCCTTAATAGACATGGCTGCAGGAGGCCTAGCAGCACCACGTGCTGGGGTAGAGACATCCAAAGGGATGGTGTCTGATAAATCACTAGGAATCACAGTTGTAGGCAAAATTTCTGAGGCCGATTCAACTAAGGTAGCAGGAGCCTCAGTAGTAGTCATGGATTCGGCTGAAGATTGACCGATTTTCTCGGTTTCGTCCGAAACCGAGACACTCGCGGCTTGCTTAACTGTGGTTTCGGCCGAAACCGCGGACCGCGAGTGTCGGTCTTTTTCTTTGCGTTTTTTAACAATTTGGGTAGTCGGAGGATCCGACTGCATAATGTACGCAAAATCTGAGCCGAAAAACTGTTCAGCAAACTCCGACCGACACCTAAGCGTTCGTCGGTTGAAGGAAGCACAGGCCGAACAGGCTGCTACGTCGTGGTCTGGGCCTAAGCAAGGCAGACAGTAAGAGTGGAAATCTTTATGAGGTATTTGTTTCCCACAAGTTAAACAGTTATTGACTTTTTCTGACATCGGCTGAGGCAAGAAAGAGTCCCCAACGGGGTACTTAGCTTTTTAGAAGTCTTCAAAGTAGTATTCGGTAGAAGTAATCTCTGGATCTGACTGACCGGCACTTGCGAACAGCTTCTGCTTCGGGCGCCACGCGGCAAGAAAGACTGAGGAAAATGGCGTCGGCTGATGCCTTTATACTCGAAGACCAGCAGAGATGACGTCGGGTGAAGTGCGACATCAGCCGAAGCCGGACCCAGACTTTGGAATCCGGCCGACCGAAGGGCTGCCTGACGACAGGACAACCCATTTGTTATGACTGCAGATGCATCCATGAAGGACATCAACTTAGATACAAAGTGAAGAGTCAAGAAACACTGCCTTGAAATTGTTTATAAAGTCTGTAAGCTTACAGCAAGCATAGCTAAAACATACATCTGCAGCTCTACCCAAATCCTCAGCCACATTGTAAATGATGTGGATCATAAGATAAATGGAGACAGTGGCCCAGGATTTTAGTTTTATTTCTGGGGCTCTTCTAGTAACTTGTCCACCAGACAGTATCTCATCCGGTATTTCTCTATGGAAGTACACCATGTGGGTTAAACAGTTCAATATCCTCAGGGACAGGGTGCAGAATGTGAGAACATACTTTCCAGATCTGTCCACTGTGGCAAACTTCCCGTCAACAGGATGGACAATAGAGCTCTGTGGAAGTCACCTAATTTAGGGCTGCACAGATAACTGGGTCCAGTTTTAAGGTCTCCAAACTGGACTGCCCAACCCCTGAGCAGGTGAAATACATGTATGCCTTTGTGGGGATCAGGACTAGTGTCATCATTGCCCAAGGCCAGCTTAATGGTATCTTTCAAGAAGTCTGCCAAAGTTTCAGACTACCCAGAAGGCTGGAGGGAAATGTACTTGTATAACTGCTGCAACTTTCCTACCTTTCTGGTTTAAAAGCCCGCGTTTGCACTTGTTTCCACCTTTCCTGTAACTAGTCTAGTCCAGATACAGATTTGCTGTATCCAGAACTGTTTGTAAACTTCTGAGCCCCCCAAGCCTTTCTGTGTTGGAGGGAAGCATTCTAGCTGATCAGTGATAGTGGTAAGCACCAGGTAGCCTATCTACCACAAGATCCAGTTTTAGCACTTGAATTTGCTTATTCGTGCTCAGCACTTGTTCAGAACTTGTTGTTAGCACTAAATAAGCTTCAAATTACTACAGCACTCAACCTTCCTCTTTACCTAGAGGAAAACCATTTTTGTACTTACTTTCCTCACTTGCTTAGAGAAAAACAGCTCTTATACTCCCTTTCCTCATTTGTCTAGAGGAAAATAGTTTTTTATTCAAGCATGTCCAAGGGTCAGCTCCCAGTGTTCTCTCCTGTCTATCTGATGAATCTGGGCATCTTGAGGCAATGTAGCAATTGCCTCATGTACACAGACAGCCCTCTCCTCCTACCACCCAACACCACAACCTGTGAGAGATGCACTTATCTAGCCAAACTGGAGGTAAAGCTTTCTCCAACCAAGACTTAACTTGACAGTCAATAGGAGAAGGTAAACACTTGCACCACACCACACTCGTCATATAGTCCCACTAAACCTACCCCACAAAATCTACACATAGAAACACAAAAACATTCGCGGAGGCTCTCAAAAATAATCTGCTCAAGCAACACAGACCTCCAAAGCAGAAACGCAAGCAACCTCCACCCCCCCCCTCCAACATAACCCAAAAGACACATAGCCCACAGACTCTGTGTGCCAATAAACCACAGCCCATAAGGCAAACCAACGTACCCAACACACTAGTCAGTAGTGACTATAGTCAGGCACACTGATGTCCCACTCACCAGGCTAAACAAGGAGAAGGTTACTGTCAGCTGCCTGTCGGGTGCCAGGATCCGCCACATAACCCACGCACTCAGGTCACTCCACAAGTACACATATGACTTTGTCATTGTCCATGTTGGTGTGAACGACCTGAGACGTACCTCCCTGGACTACATGAAAAGAGACATGGAAGAGCTCTCCGATCTTGTAGCCCAGGCAGGTATGACCCTAACCCCGAGTATCATCCCGCCATTGCCCAGAATGATACCGCAGTACAAGGACAAAAGGATAGATTTCAACAATTAGCTAAGCTTCTGGTGTCATTCTAAGGGGATCCAGTATCCGTCTACCTGGGACGACATGGTCGACAGACCACGATGCTTTGCCAGAGATGGCCTGCACCTGTCACCCCTGGGATACCAGAAACTGGCTAAGGCTCTTGCAACCCTATAGTGCCTTTTTAGGCAAGGGTCAAATGACAATTTCACCACTGTAACAGGAACAGGCAAGCAAAAACTGAGGGTAATGCTACTCAATGCTAGAAGTCTAAATCTCAAAATGCACTCACTCGAGGCACTCCTTAAAATGGAGAATATCGATATCTGTGCAGTGACTGAGACCTGGTTCAAGGCTCTAGATAGCACCCTTGCATTACCAGGCTATAATTCATACCACACTTTTCGGCCATCTAACCTGGACCAGAACACCGAAGGCGGAGATGTGTCCATATTCATTAAAGATATCCAAACCTCCAGGCTAGATACGCAGCATAATCCATCCAAGGTTATCCAAGTGCAACTAACTGGGCAAAACTGCAATCCAAATTGTAGCTTGCTAAAGATCCCCCACCATGCCCCAGGATTCCCACTCCTCTTTTCTTGATATACTGGAAAATATTAGGGTTCAACCAAACACCCTAATAATGGGAGATTTCAACTACCCCACCATTAACTGGGAAAACTACTCATGTACCAACTCCTTTGCACGCTTTCTGGAATTCATAAATTCCAATGCCCTGGATCAACTTATCCACACCAGGGGCAACAATATCCTAGACCTAGTCATTACCAACATGAGTGACAAGTGTTCCACACCTGAAGTCGACTCTTCATTGGTCAGATCCAACCATAAGCTAATCACCCTAGATATCCGGCATCTCGCCTCCATCCACCATTAAGGAAACCACAGTAAAAAATTTCTCCAAAGCTAACTTCATGACACCCATGCAGATGGACAATACAGTTATCACTGCTGAATCTTACATGAATGCACTCTATAAGCAATTACACAAGTGCATGGATCGTGCTATCCCAAACAGAACCAAGATGCTATCCTCCAAAAAAAGGAAGCCAATCTGGTGGTCCCCTGCCATAAACAAACTCTACAACAGAAGGAAGAAACTGTTGCAAAAGAGAGTAAAATCCCATGAGTGGAGGAGCTCCTTGGTCAGCCTCAGTAAGAAACTGAGATCCCTTATAAGATCCTCCAAAGCTAGCTACAAAAACAAAATTGCCACTGATTCAAAGGGCAACCACAAAGCATTCTACAGCTATGTCAAGAATCTCAATGGCAACACCCAGATCTGCTCTGAGTTACAGCACAATGGCACGAAAATTACAGAATCAACTGATATTGTCAACATCCTGGCAGATAGGTTCAGTGCTAACTTTACCCCCTAAAGGGTCCATATTTATACAGGAAGAATGCAGAGTCCCTGTAATCACATCTATGCAGGTAAAAGCTACACTCTCTAAAAACAAAAACACAGCATCCATGGGACTGGCCAATATCCCAGGCTGCATTTTACATGAACTGGCTCCCCACCTAAGCACCATGTTCAATCATAGTCTCACGTCAGGCTTTGTGCCTACTGAATGGCGTACAGCAACAATTATCCCACTCCACAAAGGGGGAGCCACCACTGATTCCTGGGAACTATTGCCCTGTTAGTCTGACGAGCCTGGTCTACAAGGCCATGGAACGTATCATCTTGGAACTCATAAACAAAGACAATGGTAACCTCCAAACTCTGGATCCCACCCAGTTCGGGTTTGTGAAAGGCAGATCATACCTTCTGAACCTGATCGACGACTTTGAGGCAGTCACCAAAGCCGTAGATAACGGTAAGTTGGTTCACACAGCCTATCTTGACCTCGCCAAGGCTTTTGACACCATCCTCCATTCTGGAATTATAGCTAAACTCACTAAACTAGGTATAAATCCCTAAGTCACAAGATGGGTCACCAACTGGCTCACTGACAGAACCCACACTGTAAAAGTTGCACACTCCAAATCTGATTTCAAATCAGTGATAAGTGGAGTACCACAGGTTTCAGTCCTGGGACTTCTCCTGTTTGGTATCTACTTCTCTGAAGTACAGGCTAACACAGAAGGCCTCTGGCTAACAAAGTTTGCAGATGACTGCAAATTAGGAGCCATAGTCGATTCCCCAAATGATGTGGACATCCTACAGAAAGGCCTCACTGAGACAGATGCCTGGTGTCATCGGTATGGCCTCAAGCTCAATGCCAAAAACTGCAATGTCATCCTTTTTGGTAAAAGCTCTGTACCCATGAACCACCACATAAATGGCAGTGTACTTAATGCCGAATGTGTGATGAGAGACTTTGGGACCCAGGTGGACAGTAGTCTTTCCTTTGATAATCACATCGCCACAGTAGTCAGGAAATCCTTCTATGTGGCACACCTCATCACAAAAGGGTTCTCATCCAGGAAAAAAAAGAGGTCATTGTTCTCCTCTACTCGGCACTCATTAGACCCATTATAGAGTACAACGCCCCTTTTGGAATGTACCTCATAAGACATCTGCAGCAGCTGGAACGGCCACAGAAGTACCTCACAAAGAGGATTACTGGCCTCAAACAGATGCCCTACACTAACTATATCAACAAACTCCAGCTTTACTATGTAGCATATTGCCTACTCCGAGGAGATCTCTAACATATAAAGCTATGTTAAACCCAGAGCTGCTGGACATGCTACACCTAAAGAAATCCCAATCCTTCCAAGCTACACACTCTAGGGACCTAAACCTTGTCACCACAATAAACAGGACATGCTGAAGGGATAGATTCCTGTCCCAGAGACTTCCTATACTCTGGAACAAGCTAGCCATCTATGTAAAGCAAAGTTCCTCATTAGTACTCTTCAAGAAAAAACTTGATGGGAAATAGGAAATACACCCCGGGGATCACTTCTGTGGCTCTGCTCGACAGGGGCACAGGAAATTAACTTTCTTGGGTGGCATAAACCAGGAAACCTTGTTGGCTAGGTTTACTTAGGCCCTTGGGCAGATAGCCTAGTACCTACCAATAATGTGAAACTGGGGTCACTGAGAAACCATGTTGTCCACATCACCCAGCTCCATTATGGAATGCACCACAGGATGTCTGTTGCTAACTTTCTGGAAGACCTTCCAATGTCTTTTAGGAGAGGGTTCCAAGTGGCCTCAGTGGCTTCATGAGGCAGACAGGCTTGCAGCAAGGTCATAAGGGAGGCCAGTGACAAGGACTCCATAAATTCTGCATGACCACTAGTTTAAACACTTGGCTGGATGTGCAGAAGGTTGTGGGAAAATAAAGATCCAAAAGTGAACTGACATGGGTCTACGGGTTAAACAACTGCAAAACCACCTAAAAGGTCCCTTGCAAAGTATACCTTTAAAAGGTGAGTAGGAGACAAAGAATGATCAACTATACCAAAATCATGTTTCAAGTCAAAGACAACCCCAGTGAATAAACCTTTTTCAATACTTCTAAAGATAAGTTATCTTTCATAAAAAATGAAGCAGATTTACTGAAAGACATTTGGAATCTCTGGTGGTTACTACTCTGCAGAAAAGCTCAATGTGAACATTATGTGTTTACAAATTAGCGTTTTAAATATTTGAAATACTGGTAAGAGGTTTATAGCTGGGCAAAAGTATTCTTGAAGAGGTGGATACATCTTCAGTAACAGAATAATGATGGTGGTTTTCCAATCTTGAGGGATAACTCCAGCATTTAAATCACATGTTAGAGATCTATTTG
The DNA here is from genome assembly GCF_019279795.1 of Protopterus annectens. NCBI lineage: Eukaryota > Metazoa > Chordata > Ceratodontiformes > Protopteridae > Protopterus > Protopterus annectens. Next base: position 830,479,419 of record NC_056727.1, on the reverse strand, counting down.
AATGGCTAAGCACCTCATGAAGAGGCCTTCTTTATGAAGGGTGGGTTCAAGGAGTTTACATTTGACTGATTTGAAGCACTGTTGTTGGAAAGAAGAGTGCAGACACAGAAAGTACAGTTTTGTACCTACCATAAATGTAGATGTTCGAGTGTAGACACTGCTGCAGTCATTACACTTGGATTATCCTGCCGTCAGGCGGTCCCGCAGTCGGCCAGAGTTCCAAAGTCTTGGTCCGGCGTTGGTTGCTGTCGCCTCCTCCCTGACGTCAGTGCGACAAGGGTATATAAGATGCAGCCGACGCCATTTTCTTCAGTTTTTCTTGCCCCAGATGTCAGGTGCCTCTAAATATGTAGGCAATTCCAATTGCTAATAAAACATACATAAGAAAAGCAAAAAACAACTTACAGCTATCAGCAAATACTCCCCATAGGTAGTAAGGGTAGAAGACATAGGTACGTACCAGCCAGTAAGAGGGGAAGGAGGGAGGGTAACCTGGACTGCAGCAGTGTCTACACTCGAACATCTACATTTATGGTAGGTACAAAACTGTACTATGTTCATCGTGTTACACTGCTGCAGTCATTACACTTGGGTAGAATCCCAAAGCTGAGGAAGGGTGGCTGGTCCTATAAGGCATTAGGGGTGGCTATAAGGCCCTGCAGCACTGCAGTGGCGAAGCCAGTTCTGGATTTAGACTATAGAGGCAGATGGTAATGCTTAGTGAAGGTGTGTACAGAACTCCAAGTTGCTGCTTCCAAAATAACCTTGGTAGGTACTCCCCTGAGGTAGGCAGTTGAAGTGGCTGTTGCCCCAGTGGAGTGAGATCTAATGCTGCTAGGTACAGGTTTTCCATGGTATGTGTAGCAGAAATGTATACAATGTCCTATCCATTTTGAATTAGTCTGTTTTGAATTAGTCTGTTTTGAAGTGGCTTTTCCCTGTGCTCCTGCAGCATACGCTATCAATAATTGCTCAGATTTTCTGAAAGCTTTGGTTTTGTCCAAGTAGAAGCGTAACTGCCTGTGAATGTCCAAAGAGTGCAGTAGTCTCTCCCCTTTATTCTGTGGTTTAGGATAAAAAGTTGGCAGGTGAATAGTTTGGTTTAGAGCCACACTGGATACCACCTTTGGCATAAAAGTAGGGTTAGTTCGTAAAGACACCCTGTCCTGGTGGAAAATGAGGAAAGGTTCCACTGCCATTAGTGCCTGTAATTCTGAAACTCTTCGTGCTGATGTTATTGCCAGGAGCAGAGCAGTTTTCCAAGAGATATATTTTAATTCTGCTGTGTTGGCTGGCTCAAAAGGAGGTAAAGTTAGCTTCTCCAAAACAAAGTTGAGGTCCCAAGTTGGAGTAGGTGCTCTACGGGGCGGTCTTATGTTTTTAGCCCCTCTGAGGTACTGTTTTAACAGAAGATTAGAGAAAATTGGTGGATCCATGTTGTAATGAGCAGAGATGGCAGAGGCGTGGATCTTGATGGATGAGAAGGAGAGTCCTTTGTCCAGCATCTCAGTTAAGTATTGTAGTATCTGAGGAATGTTTGGGACAAGAGGGTCAAGGCTGTGAGCTTGGTTCCAGGCAGAGAATCGCTTTCATTTATCCGAATAGGCTTTCCTGGTACTAGGCATTCCGGCCTCCAGAATGACATCCATAACAGCTTTGGAGAGCGGCATTGCTTGCTTGACTAAGGAATCTTCCATGCAGCTAGGTTTAAGGTCTTTAGCTGGCTGTGTAGTATTTGTTTGTTGTGCTGAGTCAGCAGATGTGGGATTTAAGGCAAAATCCACAGTGGTTCTTGTGCTAAGCTCCTTAAGATTGGGTACCAGTGCTGGCGTGGCCAGTCTGGTGCAATCAGGATCATCTATGGCTCTTCCTGCCTGGCTTTTATGAGTACCTTTGGCAGGAGAGGTAGTGGTGGGAAAGCGTATACTTGTAGGTTCTCCCAGCTGAATGAGAGGGCATCCACTTTCCATGCTTGTGGATGGTAACTCCTTGTGCAGAATTTTTGTAGCTGGCAGTTTATTGGGGATGCAAACAGATCTATGTCCGGGCTCCACCATTTCTGTGTTATCATTCTAAATATTTGTGGATTCAACTCCCATTCGTGGGGATCCATGATGTTTCTGCTTAAGTCATCTGCCAGTGTGTTTTTCTCTCCTGGCAGGAATTGCACTTGCAAATGAACTTGAAGGTTTATAGCTGTGTTCCATAAGGTCATAGCTTGTCTGCATAGGGGGTAGGAGTGAGTGCCCCCTTGCTTGTTTATGTACCACATAACTGTGGTGTTGTCTGTCTTTAGTAGTAGTTGTCCTGGATGCAGCAGGTCCTTGAAAGCTATAAGCACATTATGTACAGCTAGCATATCTTTTTGATTGATGTGAAGATGCCTTTGTTCTGTGGTCCACGTGCCCTGAATACATTTGCCTGACATGTGTGCTCCCCAGGCATAATCCGATGCATCTGTTGTCAGTGTTTGCCTGACTGTGGGTTGTGTAAAAGGCTGTCCCTTGTTGAGGTGACAAGCTTGAGCCCACCATTGAAACTCCTGTTGAAGGCAAGGGATTAGTGGTATAACTGTTTCCAAACTGACAGTGTTGAGACCATACATTCTTCAGGTACCATTGTAGTTTCCTCATATGCAGTCTGGCATATGGAATTAGTAGTATGCAGGATGCCATGTAACCCAAGGCCTGCAGAATTTTTCTTGCAGGGAGCTGGGTCTTTGCTGCCATCAATTGAAAGTACTGAGTCAATTGTCCTTGTTTGTCTGGCGTGAGATAAGCCATCTGGGCCGTTGTGTTCAAGCTGGCACCCAGGAATATAATCTCTTGTGAGGGCACTAGTTTTGATTTCTTTTCGTTTACTGTATACCCCAGGCAACTTAACTTTTTTTACAAATGCCAGATCCTTTAGAAGAATGTCCTTTGTCTCTGCTTGAATCAGGCAGTCGTCCAGGTACGGATAAATATGAATTCCTTTCTGTCTGCAAAATGCAATTACTGGTGCCAGGCACTTTGTGAAGACCCTGGGCGCAGTAGATAAGCCAAAGAGCAGTGCAGAGAATTGGTAGTGCATTGAACCAGCTATGAATCTGAGGTATCTTCTGCAGTTTTGTCTGATAGGGACATGCAGGTATGCCTCTTTGAGGTCCAAAGTCACGAGCCAAGCTTTCTTGTCCAGCATGGGAAGAAGCTGCTGTAATGTCAACATTTTGAATTTCGGAACATCCAGGTAAGTGTTTAGAGATGAAAGATCCAGAATGGGCCTCCAGGCTTTGTCCTTTCTGGGTACCAGAAAGAGTCTTGAGTAAAATCCTTGTCCTTGCTCCTGTGATGGTACCTGTTGAATAGCTCTCATATCCATGAGTGCTGTAGTTTGTTTTTGAGCCTCTGCCCATTGATTTGGTGGCAGATTTGGCATTCCTTTTAACCTTGGCAGAGTGTGAAAGTGGAACCTGTAACCTTGAAATACAATGTTGAGAATCCATTTATCTTTGGTGATCATTTGCCAATTGTGGTAGAAGAGTGCCAGTTTTCCTCCCAAGGGGGCTGCCAAGAAGGATTTGTTTGGCAGCTGTAGTAGGAAGTCATTGGAGCTGCTTTTTATATAGTTGGGGCCTGTCTTCCCCTTCTTTCTGGCCTGATGCAATCCATTGTCGAGGCCTGTAAGGACCTTGTGTTTGACCTCTACCTCTTGGATGTCTGTATCTTCCCCTTTCAGGTCTGTCTGTAATTGGAAAGGACCAATTCTCAGTTGGCCAGTTTCTGCTAAATCTAGGAGGATGAACCTGTAAGAAATCCTTCACCGTTTGCATAGATTTTGCCTTATCCTCCATTTTCTTTAATACCTCTTCTGCCTTAACTCCAAATAACACATCCTGCTGCAAAGGTGCATCCAATAATTTTGCTTTAACATGATCTGGTAACATATGTTCTTTTAACCAAGCATGTCTTCTAATGACAAAGCCTGTAACTGCTGCTCTGCAGGAGGCCTCTAGAGAATCAAAACCACATTGCAAAGTGTGCTTTCCCACTTGTTCAGCTGCATGCAATAAATCCTGCATTTCTTTACAATTAGGAGGATCTGATTCTGGAAGCATTTTTTGTTTTAATTGAGACAGTAAAAATTGCTGATATTTTAGCATGTGAAACTGGCAATTTAAGGCTCTCATTGCTAAAGTTGCAGACGTATATACTTTCTTTCCCAATCTGTCTAATGCTCTGGAATCTCTGTCAGAGGGAACTGGATTCTTGGCTGATGAGGCCTTAACACCTTTGGGTCTCTGAGAAATAGTTTCAGGGTCAGCTACAGGGCTTTTATACAGAAATTTATGTGAGTCAGGGACTGTAGTATCTGTCAGGTTTAACAGGGGCTGGAGGTAAGGAATCAGGATTTAAGCTGGATTCAGTATACACATCATCCACAATATCTAACACTGGCGGAATAGCAAGGGGTCTGTGTTGAGGTAATAAAAGGAAGTCTCTGAGCCTTTTCTTGGATTCTGAGTAATCCTGGCCTTCCCAGTGGAAATGCTCCCTCATGGTATGTAGGGTTTCCCCAAAGGAGTAGTCCTCAGGCGGTGAGGCTGATGGAATTGATTCCTCAGCATCAGAATCCTCATAAGGGGGTAAAGAGTATCCTATGTCTGAGGATGAATCAGAAGAGATGAACACCTGGTCGGATGAGTCATAGTCTGCATCCTGTCTAGGCCTTTTATCAGGAGGGGGATGGGACCCCCTGATCAGAGTAATTAGGTCTTCAGCCATTTTGAGCATTTGTTTCTTAGGCATGGAGGCCTGTCCTGGAGAATGCTGTATTTGTTTCTTTGACTTTAAAGGAGGCTTAGACTTAACTGAGGGTTTCATGCTTAACTGCGAATAGCTACTCCGGATCCCTCTGAAAGGTTAGTCTCGGAGGCTAAAGAGCTTGTGCGTCCGAAGGCCCAGCCATCTACACGTGGGAGTCAGAGGCGGCTTGTGGTTCTACAGAAGCGGTCGTTAGGGGCTGCGAAGGCGCCTCGCTGAAAACCGGAGAACCGGTGACTGGCCAAGAAGAGGCTTTGTCGTCAGTTTTGGGCCTCGGATGCCTATCCTTGTCTTTGCACTTTTTGTGTAATCCGGTCATCGGAAGTTCCGACGGCATAATATAATTGAATTTTCTACCAAAATAATGTCGGGCAAAATCAAACCGACGTTTAATAGTGCGCTTGTTAAACCTAGCACAAAACTGACAACCAGTAACGTCGTGGTCAGGGCCTAGGCATGGGATACAATAGGAATGGAAATCCTTATGAGGTATTTGCTTCCCACAAGAAATACAGTTATTAACTTTTACTGACATTGGTCTGAGGCAAGAAAAAGTTTCCCCAACAGGGTACTTAGCTTTGTAGAAGACTTCGGTTCTGGATTCAGAATGAAAATCTCAGGAGATGGCCGACCGGCACTTGCGAACTGCTTTTGCTTCGGGCACCACGTGGCAAGAAAGACTGAAGAAAATGGTGTCGGCTGCATCTTATATACCCCTGTCGCACTGACATCAGGAAGGAGGCGACAGCAACCGACGCCGGACCAAGACTTTGGAACTCTGGCCGACTGCGGAACCGCCTGACGGCAGGATAACCCAAGTGTAATGACTGCAGCAGTGTAACACGATGAACATCAATATGAAATGGAATTTAGGAAGGTAATGGTCACAGTGTGAGTATCATACTGGAGGTTACTGGATGACAATCATTGTAAAAGGAATACTTGGGGTCATGGACAGGCAAGGATGTTAAGTCACTCAAAGCTACCACCTTTTAAGTTTGATTGGGCTTGTGATGGGTCAAGTGGCTTTGTTTCAATGGCCTGGAGATGTTCTGAGTGCACTTCAGAAAAGCTTCCTGGTGGATATTCTAGTAGGTGGTTTTAGCTGTCTCTATATGCAGTTTTGGTGTCTCATTAGAAAGACTATAGAGTGTGATACATGAGGTTACTTGCTTTCTTTAAGTACCATTACTTATTCTTACTTATTTCTAATTTGCATTAACTGCTTATGTTCAGGGGAAAAGCGACTGGCCCGAGTTATTGTGAAATCTTCATTCACTCGTTGCTTTTATGAATGCGTTTCTGAATGGATAGAAGTGCACTAATGAAACAGTAACTGTATCTTTGTCAGCTTTGCTGGTGTAGAGACATAAAGCCATGTCTACAGGAGCTGGTGAGGGTGGAGGGAGGAGTAAGTGACTATCAGCATGCCTCTTTTCAGGTGGAGTATGTCCAGGTGCCTTAACCCACTGCAAAATCCCTGATGGAGACTGGAGTTAGGATACAAATAAAGTCCCTGGCATACAAGGAGAGAGTATGTGACCCTGCTATGTTGCTCCTCCATTTGCTCTTCCCAACCCACAGACAGCCACAGGAACAAGTACATGAGCAGGCTTCCAACATCAGCAAAGTACACCTCAAGAACAAGGAAGTGAGAAAGCAAGAAGCAAGAATATTCAAGTATGAAAAAGTTAGCACTGTGCTGCCACCAAAGCGAAAAATCACAACCAGCTGTAGCTCTCACCTACAGTACTGCGGTTATTGAATAATCTGAATGCATCAGAGTCGGTGTATTTAATTAGAAAAAAGATAAGCAAATGAAGGCAGAAGGCAAACAATATACTGTCTAAGCAGCAGAGTGTAGAAAAGTAACCCTATTGTTTTTTCAAAAGTCTAAACAAAAGAAGTTATGCACTCACCATAACGTTCCATCTATGTCGTCGATCTTCATTCATTCATTCTTGACAGATGGGATTCAGTTCCGATCCTTGGATCCAGCTCGGCTGTTATACAGCTCGCGCCAGCCAAAAACTCTCAAGCCAAATCTCTACCCACAATGCCCTTGTGTATATTACCTCAGATTGCGTTTGTAAATTGCAGCAGATAATGTATGTCATAATAATAATAATAATTGAGAGGAAGCAACGTCCAAGGTCAAAACCCTAATGCAAGCCCAGGACAAGGCTATGAACCTCCAGGAAATCTCAAAGGAGGGGAATCAACAACACAGATGGAACATTATGGTGAGTACATAACTTATTTATCTAATGTTGTCAATCTTAGTTTATTCTTGACAGATGGGACAGTCTCCCCAGCTACCTATACCCTGGGTGGCCTTATGGAAGGATATTCTTGAGAACCATAGAGACAAAGGATGCTCTTTCCCTGGAGACCATATCCAATTTGTAAAGAGTACTAAAGGTAACAGGCATTGCCCAAGTAGCAGCTTCACATATTTCATCCAGAGAAGCCTTGGAATGAAGAACAGCTGAAGTTGTAATAGATCTGGTTCAGTGAGCCCTTACAGGTGGAGGTATTTTACAACTGCATTACTTTTATTTATGAACAGAACAATCTCTTAACCATTTCGACAGGATCACCTTAGAAATAGGTTTACCTATCCTTGGTCCTGAAAAGGAGACAATTGGTCTGTAGTTCTGCAATCTTTAGTCCTGTCCAGATAAAATCTCAGCTGTCTGTGAACGGTCTAGCATATGTAGACAGTATTCGCCTTTGTTAGAGAATTTTGGAAAGAAAACTGGTAAATGAATGGACTGACTGATGTCTGACTTGGGAGACCACCTTAGGAAGGAATGAAGGGTTAGTTTTCAAGGACACTCTATCCTTATGTAAAATGATGTATGGTGGTTTCGCACAAAGTACCTGTATTTCTGAAACCCATCTGGTGGATGTAATGACCACTAGAAAAAGCGTTTTCCAGGAAAGAAACCTGAGTTGACAAGTAGCTGCTGGCTCAAAGTGGGTAATACTAAACGTTGCAAAATGAATGTAAGATGCCACGGTGGCAATGGATCTTTGAATGGAGGTTTAATACATAGCCCTTTAAGAAATACTTTACACAAGCGATGGGAGATTAGGGACTGGTCATCATAGCCACTGTGAAAATTACAGATGGCTGCCAGAGTAACTAACAATAGAAGCAGCCACTCCTTGGTTAAAGAGATCGGCAAGGAATTCTAAATTTTTTTTCAACCGGAGCAGAAAAGGGATCCAAATTATTCTTAGAAGCCCAAAGAGAAAATCTTTTCCATTTGCTGTAATATAATTTTCTGGTAGATGGTCTATGAGAAGCCAGAAGAATTTTTCGGACAGGGGAAGTAGTATTAGATTGCCTGGTGACTGCTGGAATTAGAGAAACCAAGCTGTAAGCTTGAGGGAGTGAACGTCTGGGTGCGACAACCCTTGGAGGTGTGACAGAAGATCCGGAGCTGGGTCCAAAATCCAAGGTCAATGAACCAAGTGAGGCCCATGGTAAGGGAAAACAAACTTGTCTGAGCCAGAACTGGGCAAAGAGAATTACTGTGGATTACAACCTATGCACTTTCTTCAGAAAAAGGGGAATGAGGAGAGCTGGAGGAAATGCATAAAGGAGACCAGGCTCCACTCTAGGAGAAGAGCTTCTCTGGGTGACTCTCCCTGTAGAGGGAGTAAGGCAAAGTACGTGGTGCACTTGTTTGTTGGGGAGACAAATAGGTCGTAGCAAGGCTCACCCCATTGGTGAAACATCTGTTTTGTCACTTTGGGCTTTAGAGACCACTTGTGTGGCAGGAGGATGCATCTGCTCTACTTGTCCGCTATCATGTTGGAACTCCCTGGGATGTGCTTTGCTACAAGAAAGAGGCTGGAAGATATTGCTCATTGCCAAGCTCAGTTTCCCGGCAGAGGGGGGTAGGACCTGGTTTCCCCTTGTTTGTTGATGTACCATACTACTGACATGTTGTCTGATTGGATTGCAACCGTTCCCAGAGGAAGAACATTCTGAAAGAATTGCAACGCTAGGAGCACTGCTCTCATCTCCAGGACGATGATGTGCACGGAGGCCTCTTGGGGAGACCAAGTGCCTTGGACCGTCTTTCCCAGATAATGCCCCCCTACCCTATCTGGGAGGTGTCCGTGGTCACTATGGCCTTGGGTTGAGGGGGAATAAAGGGCCAGCCCATAAGGATCTCTTCTGACTCCATCCACCAAGACAGGTCTTTCTTGCAAGTTTCTGTTATAAAGATTGGGTAAATTAGTGAGTGAGCAGGGATGGACCATTGTGAGACTAGAAGCCAATGAAGTATTCTCATGTGAAACCGTGCCATAGGAACCAAGGTGACAGCTGCTGCCATGGAACCCAGGGTTTGAAGAGCAAGGAGACTGGGTACGTTTCATTTTGGAAGAATGGACTGGACTTGACATCTTGTCTTCTGTAGTCTTTGAAGAGGCAGAGAGGCTATGCAGGAGACTGTATTGAGTCAAGCTCTGATGTATTCCAAGTCTATAGTGGGGGACGGCTGAGACTTCTCATAGTTCACTGTGATGCTGAGCAACTTGAAGAGGTGCGTGATGAACTCTAAATTCTGGATCAGTAGATGCCTGGTGGGGGCAGTGAGGAGCCAGTCTTCTAGATAAGGAAACACCCGGAATCCATGTAATCTCACATGGGCCATGACAGCCGCCATACATTTGGTGAACACCCTGGGGGCAGTGGTGATACCAAATGGTAGCATTCTGAACTGGTAATGATTGGCTCCCAGCCAAAAGTGGAGAAACCTTCTTGAGCGCGTGTCTATTATTTATGTGATAAAAGCATCTTGAAGGTCTACAGCGTACATCCAATCGTCTTTGTCTAGAAAAGGGGGACTAGACTGAACCGTGACCATCCGGAATTTTATCTGCTGGACAAACTTGTTTAGAAGGCTGAGGTCTAGTATTGGCCTCCAGTCCCCTGTCTTTTTTGGCACTAAAGAATCTTGAGTAAAACCCAGATCCTAGCTGGTCTGGTGGGACTTCTTGGGTGACTTTTTTGCAGCAGCCTATGTATTTCTTGGGGGCTAAATCCCTTTGATGGGGTGGAACATCTGGGATTTTTCTTTGAGAGTGGGGAATTATGATGAAGGGGATACTGTAGCCTCTGGCAATGATTTGCTGCACCCAAGAATCAGATGTTATTTGCTGTCAGGTTGACAGGTGCAGAGAAAGTCTTCCCCTAACTGTTTCTAGAGGTAAGCAATAGGGCCTCCTTTCAGAAGCGATAGTAGGGCTGTCCAGAAAAGGAATTTCTGGATCCCTGGTTTTGCGGGCCACCTCTGCCTCGGGGTCAGCATCTTCCATCTGAGCCCCCCCCCATCTGCTTCGAGGGTAACTGGTGCCATGTGCATCACAGAAAGGTCCCCGAGACTTCTTGAACCACATTTTACAGCTCATCTGATTCCTGGAGAAGGATCATTGAGGAGTGGAAAAATGAATGCCCATTGCAGACAGGGTCTTAACATCCTTTACACACCTGGCTAGTGTATCCCTTACTTTAGGGACAAACAGGGAACATCCGTCAAACGGAGTGTGGATGAAGGAAGACTTGAAGGGCTCCATGAAGTCACACAAGTGCATCCAGGCATGTCACCTAATGGCAACACCGGAACCTACTGCTCTGGTGGTCCCTTCAACTGCAAGGGCAATGAGTCACATGGACAAGTTGGATATACACTCCAGGGTGGCCAGCTGGGAGGTGACCTTATCTTGCACCTCGCTGGACACAGCCCCAGCTAGAGTTTTTGATAATTCCTTAATCAGGTCTCTCTGGAGTCTGGCAAAATATGCCATAAAATTCAAAGACCTAAGAGCGAAGATCAATGAAGTGTAGACCCACTTTCCAAACCTGTACATCGTTGTGGACTCCCTGTTAGGAGAATGAACAGAAGGACTCTTGTCTGCTAGTTCCTTTTTGGTGGCTGCTGCCACCACAACGGCATCTACTGATAAACCCTTCACCCAATATTGGTGGTATTCTGATGGAGATAATATGTTATCAGGTCTCCAGGGAATAGGCTCTACGGTGTCAGGAGGCTTCCAAGCAGCTGTGTGATGAGCTTGACAAGGTTGCCAGTGGGTGAGGACACCCAGGAGGTGGATGGTTGAGCACCGAAAGCTTGCAAGTACACTGTTTTCTCTGAGGATGGGTCTTGTGACTTCCATTTACCCCTCTGTTTCAAATTTTCTAGGATATCTCCAAAGGAAATATCCTCAGGGGGTGACTGTGGGGGAACCCTCCCTTCCATCAAAATCTGTCTTTTCCGTGACTGATTCCTCAGGGGAATCCAGATGCTTCCTCTTGCTTGTTCTCTTTCGGGGTGGCTCCTCAGTAGGGATTTCTGGGGAGGACTCCAAAGAGGGGGTACCCTGTAACTGGATAACTTGAAGCTTCAGTGCATGCAGTCCTGTTGTAGAGATGGACGTCAACTCTGGACCAAAGGAAAGGGAAACATGGCACTCCAATGTGGGTGCGACCAGCTGAGAGCCTGTGGAGGCTAAGTCCCTCTCCATAACCCAAAAGGTGGTACTCTCTGAAGAGGAGTGGGAGCCTGGAACGAAGGAGGACCAAATTGGAACAGAGATCACTACTCCGAGGGACTGCCCTCCAAGGTTAAAGCCATGGAAGCATCTGAAACCATCAAAGTTTCTGGAACCAAGATCGGCATCATACTAAAAGTAGGTGCTGACTCAGAAACCATGGAACCAATGGTGGGTTCTAAACTCAGAGACTCCATCAGTTCCACAGCAGGAACAGATGATGTCAAAGCAACCTCATGTGCAGAGGTGGACACACCACTTCATGGGACCGAAACAGCCAGCACTGGGGGAACTGAAGTGCTGGGCTCAGAGACTGCAGTCAACATCGAAGGAGGATAAGTAGGAGTCCCAGGAGAAAAGGTCCCCAGTTTAGACAGGAGAGGGGCCTGAGAAGGAGCGGGGACACCTCTGGCCAGCAACAGTTGATGCACCAACCTTACAACATCCAACTCAGAGAGATTCCTGAAGGACCATACTGAAAAGGATAAAGGAGAATCTGGTCTTTCAAGGAATGGACTAGGCAGTTGTCGGTGCTTGATGCTTAGGAACCTTGGCCATCAGTTCCCAAGGGCACGGAACTGAGGATTTAAATTTAGAAGTCTGTGGAATGGAGGGTGAGATCGGTACTGAAAGGCTTTTCTTCTTTGGAACCTCTTGTTTTGAGTCTGCCTTGGACAAGGCTTCGCTGAAAGAGGATTTAAGGCGGCCCTTAAGCAAGAGCTTATTCCTGCACTCTGTTAAGATTCTGTGGCTGAACCCCCTACAAATCTCAGTTCCAATTGTAAATGACGTGCCCCTAAACAACAGACACATGAAAGATGCCCATCGGAATTAGGCATCTTTCTATCACAGTCCTAGCAACACTTAAAATGAGCCTTTCGTGGGTTTGTCAGTCATAGCCATTTTATCAGACATATTCCAGATAGAGGGCGAGACAACACACACACAGACACAGACACAGACACACACACACACACACAGACACACACACACACAGACACACACAGACACACACAGACACACACAGACACACACAGACACACACACAGACACAGACACACACAGACACAGACACACACAGACACAGACACACACAGACACAGACACACACAGACACAGACACACAGACACAGACACACACAGACACACACAGACACAGACACAGGCACACAGGCACACAGACACACAGGCAGACAGACACAGACACAGACAGACACAGACAGACACAGACAGACACACAGACACACACACACAGACACACACACACAGACACACACACACAGACACACACACACAGACACACACACACACAGACACACACAGACACACACAGACACACACACAGACACACACAGACACACACAGACACACAGACACACAGACACACACAGGCACACAGGCACACAGACACACAGGCACACAGGCACACAGGCACACAGGCACACAGACACACACACACAGGCACACACACACAGGCACACACACACAGGCACACACACACAGGCACACACACACAGGCACACACACACAGGCACACACACAGGCACACACACAGGCACACACACAGGCACACACACACCAAGAGAAAAGAGAGAATTAAGAAAGGGGGGGGGGGGCGAGACCTACCAACAATGGTAGATAAGAATTACCCAAGGTAAAAGGTAACGTACCAACAATGGTACTAAAGAAAAACCCACAAGGGTTAGAAAAGAAAAAGGGTAGAGAAAGACAATATAACACTAACTAGAGATATGATAAGGGAAAACAAGAAAAGTGTACACACCCCTGTTAAAATGCCATGTTTTTGTGATATAAAAAATGAGACCACAATAAATAATTTCAAAACTTTTCCCGCCTTTAATGTGACCTATAACCTGTACAATTCAATTGAAAAACAAACAAATCTGTTAGGGGGAAAATATAAAAAAATAAAAAACGTACAATAAGTTGGTTGCGTAAGTGTGCACACCCTTAAAACTAATACTTTGAAGCACTTTTTGATTTAATTACCTCATTCAGTCTTCACACCTGCCATCAATTAAAGAGACTCTGACTATCCCCAAATAAAGTTCAGCTGTCCTAGTTAGGATTTTCCTGACATTTACTCAGTTACCTGCTACAGCAAAAGCCATGGTTCGCAGAGACCTTACAAAGCATCAAAGGGATCTCACTGTTGAAAAGTATCAGTCAGGAGAAGGGTACAAAAAAATTTCCAGAGCATTGGATATACCATGGAAGACAGTCATCAAAAAGTGGAGAAAATATGGGACAGCAGTGACATTGCAAAGAACTGGACATCCCAACAAAATTGATGAAAAGACAAGATGAAAACTGGTCAGGGAGGCTGCCAGAAGACCTACAGAAACACTGAAGGAGCTGCAGTAATTTCTGGCAAGTACTGGTTGTCTACTATATGTGACAACAATCTCCCATATTCTCCATATTTCTGGGCTATGGGGTAAGAGTTGCAAGACGGAAGCCTTTTCTTACACAGAAACACATCTAGGCCTGGCTAAAATTTGCAAAACAATACATCAAGTCTCCCAAAAGCATATGGGAAAATGTGTTATGGTCTGATGAGACCACGTTTGAACTTTCTGGCCACAATTCCAAAAGGTACGTTTAGTGCAAAAACACTTTGCATCACCAAAAGTACACCATCCCCACAGTGAAGCATGGTGGCAGCAGTATCATGCTCTGCGGTTGCTTTTCTTCAGCTGGAACTGAGGCTTTAGTCAAGGTGGATGGAATTATGAACAGTTCCAAATACCAGTCACTTTTGGCCCAAAACCTTCAGATCTCATCTAGAAAGCTGAAGATGAAGAGGAATTTCACCTTTCAACACAATGACCCCAAGCATACATCCAAATCAAGAAAAGAATGGCTTCACTAGAAGAAAATTAAAGTTTTGAAATGGCCCAGCCAGAGACCAGACCTAAATCCAATAGAAAGTTTCTGGGGTGACCTGAAGAGGGCTGTGCACAAGAGATGCCCACGCAATCTTTGCAGTGCTTTTGCAAGGAAGAGTGGAAAAATATTGTCATGTCAGGATGTGCCAAGCTGACAAACTCCTAACAAAAGGAGACTGAATACTGTAATTAAAGCAAAAGGTGCTCAACAAAGTATTAGTTTAAGGGTGTGCACACTTATGCAACCAGCTTATTGTACTTTTTTTTATTTTTTATATTTTTTCCCCAACAGATTTGTTTGTTTTTCAATTGAATTGTACAGGTTATAGGTCAGATTAAAGGTGGGAAAAGGTTTGAAATGATTTATTGTGGTCTCATTTTTTTATATAACAAAAACTTGGCATTTTAACAGGGGTGTGTAAACCTTTTATATCCACTGTACGTGCAGTCACAGAAACATGGTTCAGAACCATGGAAATCACACCGGCTATCAAAGACTACAATGCCTTTCATACATTTCGATCCCCCTTAGCTCAGGATAAAACAAAGGGAGGAGGTGTCTCAGTGTTCATAAAGGCCAAGTACACTGCAAGACTGGGTCAACAAAATGACTTGCTTGAGCTGCTCCATGTCCAACTAACTACAGGTGTGACCCCTAATCATATCCTTGATAGCTACAGACTCCCTAACATAAGTCTGGAAAACCACACCTCCTACCTAAACCTACTGGAATCTCTTAACATTCAGCCTAACATCATAGTTATGGGTGACTTCATCTACCATCCATAAACTGGGAGACTTGTATGACCCATAATTCACTTGCTCAGACGTTTTTGGACTTTGTCAATGCAAACACCCTGGAACAACTAATTAGCTCTCCACCTAGAGTTACAGATATCCTAGACCTAGTACTCATGAACATGGGGGGCTACTACTCCCTCCCATGCATTAACTCATCTCTGGTAACATCTGACCACAAAATGATCTCCTTTAGTATTAAAACTAAGATAGAACCCCACTTAAACTTCATACCTGTTAAGAACTTTGCTAAGGTCAACTACCTCAAACTAAGTGACAGTTTATCAAACTTCTAAGCCCTTCTGAACCCAGATGACACTGAGGCCTACTCTGAGCTATACACAAAGCACTGTACAACCACATTCATAGCAGCATATAGGAGCCAGCACCTGTCCAAGTCAAACCTATGATCACTACTAAAAAAAACCCACCCTGATGGACACTTAGCATAAACAGGCTATTCAACCAAAGGAAAAAATAAACTTTCCAAAGCCAAAAAGAAACAGACAAAACAGTGCAAAGACACTCACCTGTCTAAATAAACAAATCAGAGAGATGCTCACATCTGCCAAAGCAAACTATGAGGCGGAGATAGCCTCCCACGTAAAACAGAACCATAAGGCTTACTTTTTTTTTTTAAATTATGTTCGTAACCTCAGGGGAAATGCTCAGCAATGTGCAGAGTTAATCATGAACAGCAACACTTACACCAAAGCCTGAAAATCATGCGGGGCGACAAGTTCAGTTCAAACTTCTCCTCCCCATTACCTCCTTTCCATACATAAAGGAATGCTGCAACCATCCCCTACTGGTCACTTCCAGGGAACACATCCTTACCGTGCTTGCTAAAGCTAAAAACACAGCCTGCATGGGTCCCAACAACATTATAGGATGCTTCTTAAATGGCTTCAAACAGAATCCATTAGGGCCACTAGAAACCCTCTTTAACCACAGCTTCCAGATGAGCTTTGTCTCAGAGGAATGGAGGACTGCAACAGTCATCTCTCGACATGAGGGGGGCCCCCATCAACTGACCCAGGGAATTACAGACCATAAGCTTGACCAGTCTTAGCTGCAAGGCCATGATCAATAATGACAGAGGAACTCTCCAAACACTGGACCAGACCCAATTTGGCTTTGTCAAAGGGAAGTCTTGCCTGGTCAATCGGGTGGACTTCTTCAAGAAAGTCACCAAAGCCATGGATGAGGGTAAAACAGTACATGCTGTTTACCAAGACATGGTCAAAGCTTTCAACACAATCCCCCGCTCAGGGATCATAAATAAACTTACTGAGTTAGGCATAAACCCCTACATCATCAGACAGATAGCAAACTGGCTCACTAACAGCACATGTGTCCAGATAGGTGAATCCACTTCCTGTAAGAAAACCGTTATTAGCAGTATCCTAGAGGGCTCAGTGTTGGGATCCCCCCTGATTGGTATATACTTCCCTGAAGTGAAGGCCAATGGTGGGGGGGCCTCTAGCATACCAAGTTAGCTGACTGTAAGCTGGTAGCAACCACGGAATTCCCAAATTATGCTGACATCCCACAAAGAGGCATAAAATGACAAAACTGGAGCCAAAACCATGGTCTGAGACTAAATGCTAAAAGTGTAAACATACCCTTTGATAAATCAGAAATCCCTGCAAATTATAATATTGATAACACAACCCTAAACGTAGACCCAGTGGTGAGGGACCTAGGAACAGAGAGAGATTGTAACCAAAATTTTGAAAAACAGGTAGCTACTGTAGTGAGGAAATTTTTCTGTGAGGCTCAACTTGTAAGTAAGTAAGGGTATGACATCAAGCTCAAAGGAAGACAGAACACCATTGTACTCTGGCCCCATAATCGAGTACAATGCTCTTTTCTGCATGTACTTAATCAGGCACTTACATCAACTGGAGCGGCCCCAGAGGTTTCTCACTAAAAAAAAAAAAAAAATACATTGTGTAAGACATGTGTCTTATGCAGACCAACTAAATGCCCTATCCCTTTACTGTGTCTCATATCGTTTACTGAGAGGTGACTTATGATTGACCTGCAAAGCATTCTCTGATCCAGCCCGGATGAAAATGTTGCGTAGTGCACACCTCCTACCTTGACCTAGCCAAAGCCTTTGACACTTTTCCCACTCGGGCATAATGATAAACTCTCCCAGCTAGGAGGTTGATGCTACCAGATGGGTAGCTAACTGTCTCACTGACAGAACCCACTCAGTCAAAGTAGGGGGAGCCACCTCTAGTAGTAGACCCATAACGAGCCATGTACCCCAAGGATTGGTCTTGGGGCCTCTACTTATTGGGATATATGTTTCTGAGATGCAAGCCAAAACCACTCGTCTGTGGCTGACCAAGTTTGCAGATGACCGCAAGCTGGGCGTGGTCTTAAATTCCCCTAGTGATGTGAACATCCTCCAAGAGGGACTTACCCAAACTAATGACTAATGCCAGAAGCATGGCCTCAGACTGAATGCCAAGAAATTTCAAAATTATCCCCTTTGGAGAAAATGGCATCCCCACTAATTATCACATCAATAACAACGTACTAAGCACGCCAATCAGTTGTGAGGGACTTGAGCACCCAGGGTGAAAGCAACCTCTCTTTTGAGCACCACTTTGCCTCTGTTGTCTGGAAGGCTTTCTCCGTGGTTCGCCTCATAAATAAGGGTATTTCATCCAGGAACAAAGAGATCACAACATCCCTGTACTCCTCCCTTATCAGGCCCATTATAGAGTACAATGCCCCCTTCGGCATGCACCTTGCCAAGCACATGCAGCAGTTGGAGAAAAATACAGTTGTGTGCACTTACCATAAATGTAGATGTTCGAGTGTATTCACTGTTGCAGTCATCACAGTTAGGTTATCTGCCTGCAGGTAGCCCTCAGTCGGCCCGAATACCAGAGACGTAGTATTTCTGCATCTGTTGCTGTCCCTCCAGGACTGACGTCAAGTCATCCAGGGGTATAAAAACAAGCAGCCAACACCATTACATCAGTTTTTCTTGCCCCAAATGTCAGGAGCCCCCCAATAGGGAGCTAAGCTATGGTGGGAAAATCACCACCAGTAAAAAGCAAATACCAAATACCCCTGCAAGGGGTGAGTAATATACACATAGAGGAGAGAGAGAAGGGGGCTGAGGGAGGGGAAACTAGGACTGCAACACTGAATACACTCGAACATTTAAATTTTAAGTGTACACAACTGTACTATGTTCTTTGTGTTTCACTGTTGCAGTTCATCACAGATGGGTTGATTCCCAAAGCTGAAGAAAGGGTGGAGGCAGTCGAGAAGAGTTTGGGCTGGCTAGTATACCCTGCAGGACTGCAGCTGCAAAACCCGCCCTGGATTTGGAAAATATAGGCAGGTGGTAATGCTTTGTGAATGTGTGTACAGAACTCCAGGTAACCGCCTCCAGAATGTCCCTGGTAGGGACTCCTCTGAGGAATGCTGTAGAGGTAGAAGTTGCCCTAATGGAATGTGTTCTGACCCCCTACGGGGTAGGTTTCCCATGGTGTTTGTAGCAGAAATGTATACCGTGTGCTATCCATTTGGAAACTGTCTGTTTTGAAATGGCCTTGCCCTCTGCCCCTGGTGCAAAACTGAGTTATAACTGGTCAGATTACCTGAAGGGCTTAGTCCTGTCCAGGTAGAATCTGAGCCGTCTGTGCACGTCCAAGGACTGCGGGATCCTTTCCCCTTTATTTTTCTGATTAAGGAAGAAGGTTGGCAAATGGATAGATAGGTTGAGAGCCACACTGGACACCACTTTAGGCATAAAGGAAGGATTAGTCCTGAGGGAGACCCTGCCAAAATGAAAAATAATGAAGGGATGAAGGGTTCCACGGCCATAAGTGCTTTGGCCAGAAGCAATGCTGTTTTCCGAGAGAGGAATTTTAACTTTGCTGACGCTGCAGACTCAAAAGGGGGTAGTGTGAGCTTTTCCAGTACAAAGTTAAGGTCCCAAGCAGGGATGGGTGCTCTCCATGGTGACCATAAGTTGTTTGCTCCTCTCAGGAACTGTTTGATGAGAGGGTGAGAGAAGAGGGGTGGCTCAGAGTTGTAATAAGCTGAGATTGCAGAGGCCTGGATCTCAATGGAGGAGAAGGATAAGCCTCTGTGCAGTAGATCTGCTAAATAATCCAGGATTAGAGGTAGGGAGGGCAGAGTTGTGTCCTCTCTTTTAGATTGAATCCAGGAGCAATACCTTTTCCACTGGAGAAATGTAGCCCTAGTGGAATGTGTTCTGACCCCCTGAAGGGTTGGTTTCCCATGGTGCTTGTAGCAGAAATGAATGCAGTGTGCTATCCATTTGGAAATGGTTTGTTTTGAAATGGCCTTACCCTCTGCCCCTGAAGCAAAGCTGACTAGCAGCTGGTCAGATTTTCTGAAAGGCTTAGACCTATCAAGGTAGAACCTGAGCTGTCTGTGCATGTCCAAAGAGTGCAGGATCCTTTCCCCTTTATTCTGAGGGTTAGGGAAGAGGTTTGGTAAGTGGATGGGTTGGTTTAGAGCCACACTGGACACCACCTTAAGCATAAAGGACAGGTTAGTCCTAAGGGAAACCCTGTCCTTATGAAAATAATGAAGGGTTCCACAGCCATTAGTGCCTGTAACTCAGACACTCTTCTAGCTGAAGTTATGGCTAAAAGTAAGGCTGTTTTTCAAGAGAGGAATTTTAACTCTGCTGAAGCAGCAGGTTCAAAGGGGTGGGGGCGTGAGATTTTCCAGTACAAAGTTAAGGTCCCAGGCATGGGTGGGTGCCTTCCTTGGGGGCCTTAAGTTGTTAGCCCCTCAAAGGAATTGTTTGACAGGGTGAGAAACTAGAGGTGGCTCAGTATTATAATGAGCTGAGATGGCAGAGGCATGAATCTTAATGGAGGAGAAGGATAGGCCTCTGTGGAGTAGCTCTTGCTAGGTAATCCAGGCTTAGAGGTAAAGTGGGCACTGCTGTGTCCTTTCCTTTAGACTGAGTCCAAGAACAATACCTCATGGCTAGGGTGGCCGAGGTATATACCTTTTTACCCCACCTTTCTAGAGATCTGGATTCCCTTTCTGCAGGGAGTGGATTCTTGGCAGTGGAGGCCTTTAATCCCTTGGGGCCTTGTGAAATGGTTTCAGGGACAGCATTATGGCCTTTGTAGAGAAATTGGTGAGAGCTGGGTACTCTGTAATACCTATCAGGTTTTACTGGTGCAGGAGGCAGAGAATCAGGGTTAAGGCAAGCCTCCGAATAGACATCATCCAGTACATCCAAAACAGGGGGTATAGCCAGGGGTCTGTGCTGAGGTAACCAAAGAAATTCCCTAAGTCTTTTCTTGGAATCTGAAAAGTCTTGGCCTTCCCAATGGAAGTGTTCCCTCAAAGTGTGCAAGGTTTCCCCAAAAGAAAAATCCTCAGGAGGGGATACAGAAGGAATGGACTGTTCTGCATCCAAATCCTCAAAAGGGGAGTAAGAGTGTTCCTCTGCATCAGAATGTTCTGATAAAACGGATGCCTGATCAGAAGAGGGAGATTCTTCCTCCACTCTGGGTCTCTTGTCAGGAGGGGGCTGAGAACCTCTGATAAGAGTAATTAAATCCTCAGCCATTTTAAGCATCTGTTTCTTAGGCATGGGTCCAGGAGAGGGGCCCTGTGCAACAGGCCTCGTGGGATGCCTGGCTGCTTTGGATTTAGTAAAAGCCTTTATTGAAAAAGAAGATGAGGGCCTAAATACACCATGGGTGGAGGTGGACCTGTCCACATTAGTAGGCTCGACATTAGCAGGGCTTCGGTTGTAGTCTGGGAAAGGGCCGAGGACCCAGCGGTCTCGGTACAGAGAACACCGCCAAAGGAGTGTCGCCGGTAGTCAGGGACTGCAAAGGCTTCTCGCTGAGAACCGGACCACGATAGCCTGTTTTGGCGTGGTGTCGGCGGGACCGCTGGTCTCGCGTGTCGGTCCTTTTCCTTGCGTTTTTTGGACAAAACGGTAGTCGGAGTGTCCGACGACATCTTATAATCAAAAGCTTTACCAAAGTAGTGTTGGGCTTAACTCCGCCCGACGCTTGATAGTGCATTTATTGAAGGTAGCGCAAAAGCGACAGCCCGAGACGTTGTGGTCTGGGCCCAAACAAGGTATGCAACGGGAATGGAAATCCTTATGCGGTATTTGCTTCCCACAAGAAATACAATTATTAACTTTTTCTGACATCGGTCTGAGGCAAGAAAAGTTTCAACGGGTACTTAGCTTTAAAGAAGACTTCGGTTCCAATTTTTTCGTGATTCAGGAGCTGGCCGACCGGCACTTGCGAACTGCTTCTGCTTCGGGCACCGCGCGGCAAAAAAGACTGAAGAACATGGCGTCGGCTGTGTCTCATATACTCTGGCCTTACTGACGTCAGAAGAGTAAGCGACGACAACCGACGCCGGACCAAGACTTTGGAATTCGGCCGACCGAGGGACCGCCTGACGGCTGAAAACCCATCTGTGATTACTGCAGCTGTATGCACGATGAACATCTTCAATTCTTTGACTCTTAGCAGATGAAGGCTGGCTTCCCCTAATTAGTGTAATAAGGTCTTCAGCCATTCTAAGCATTTGTTTTTGTGTCATGGGAGTTTGAGCATGCACTTAGTAGTGCGTACTCTGGGCCTAAGAAACTCGGTAGTTTTAGCTAAAAACAAAGTAGTCGGTTTAATTTGAACATCAGTAGGATGGAAAACACCCTCAGAAGCCGGTGCCTGCACAGCGGCTTCAGACCCATCCAAGGTAGAGACATCCGCTGGTTCCATAATCGAAGAAGCATCTTGCGGCATACCCGACTCTGAATGGGTCTCAGCAGAGGCCTGCGAATCCATAGAAGCAGGCATCAAGGGCTGCAAAGGCATCTCACTGAGTACCGGCCTATGCAGTCTGTCTTTATCATTACGTTTTTCGGAAGATTGGTAGTCGGATGGCTTATCGAAGCCATATGGAGAATGAGAGCGAAAGAATTTAGCAACAAAAACAGCCAGAAGATGAATGGTACGGGCGTCGAACAAGGCACAAAACCGACAGCGAGGGAAGCCGTGGTCTGGGCCTAAACAGGTGACGCAGTAAGAATGAAAATCTCTGTGAGGTATTTGCTTTCCACGGGCAAGACAATTGTTAACTTTTTCTGACATCGGTTAGAGCAAGAAAAAATTATCCCCAACGGGGTACTTAGCATTAGAAAACTTCAGAATTATCAATTCGAAAACGAAAATTTCAGGTAGCGGCCGACTGGCATTTGTGAACTGCTTCTGCTTCAGGCTCCTCCTCGTCAAGAAAGACCGATGTAATGACATCGGCTGCCTGCTTTATACCCCCTGACGACCTGACGTCATGAAAGAAGCCACAGCATCTGACGCAGAAATCCTAAGACTCTGGTATTCGGGCTGATTGAGGGCTACCTGCAGGCAGGATAACCCAAGTGTGATGACTGGAGCAGTGAAACATGAAGAACATCTGTAAATTCACTTTCAGGCTACTTCCCATGTCCATTACGGATACAAGCAGCCTGTAAAATGACTCAGGGTTCCAAAACTCAAAGATCCACTACCCTGATAATACCCCATACCACATCTGGGAGAATTTAAACAAAATATTGTCATATCCTGGGTATTACAGGCTAGGCTTGTAAATGCTCTTGTGCCATTAGCCTATCAATCAGTTGTGAACTTATATTAACCAAGTTTATTAAACCAATCCCTGCTGCCTCTTTTCAACCATGACTAGGCCTTAGGAGCAAAGACAAAATGTAGAAAAAAAGAACATTATTTATTATTTAATTTATTTACATTTGTTGACCGGGAATGTCCGACTGGACGCAGGTCCATTTTCAGCGGAGGCCCAGGGAGAAAAGCTCCACAAATATTAGACATAGTTACAGATTAAGAATCCTAGCAATTAAAATATTACAAACATAGTTACAGATGAAGAACACAGTACATTCAGTAGATAACTAGCATCTGTTCTATCCACAAAGTCATAGCGGATATTAACAATTGTTACAATAAGACGTTAGTGCCATATAAAAGGTAGATAGGCATGGAAGTATCAGAGCTTGCTGTAATCAAAGGTAGTTTGTGGGATGGAAGAGAGGTAGAGGGTAGATGGAGTGGGAGAAGTTAGACGGGAGAGTTACAAGGGCATAGCCAGCATGTTTTTAGGGGTGCTTTAAGTAAAGCTTTGAAGTGGGAAGTTATTGTGGGGGGGAGTTGTTCCATAATTTGGCTATAGCGCTGGAGAATAGTACTTCTCCAGCAGTGTTATTCGCTCTAGTAACCTGTAATTGATTTTTGTTGCTGGATCGTAGTGGTCTAGTGATGAGATAGGGTTGGAGTAGATACTGGACGGATGGGACCTTTAGAGGATGGTTAGCCAGTTTGTGGGCAAGTGTGAGGTGATACCATTGAAGGAGGCGAGGGAGTTCTAGCCAGCCTAGTTCAGTAAGTGAGAGACAGTGGTGACTGTGGTAGGATGCCCCGGGGGCGAATTTGGCAATTTTGTTGTAGCAGGTCTCGAGTTTATTTAGATCGCATTGCCTTAGGTTGGTATATATTGGACAGGCATAAAGTAGGGTGGAGATAAGGCACGAATTTGCAACTGAAACCCTAGCTGCTTTGGTGTGGAGTTGCTTATTTCTGTATAAGGCTCCTAGTTTTTGGTGGACTTTGTTTATGGCCATGGATATGTGAATGTCAAATTTGAGACTGTTGTCTATTTCAACTCCTAGCAATTTGGTGTGATCTGTTGGGTGGATAGTGGTGTTGTCTTTTGTTGTGATGTTAAAGTGAGTGTTGTTTTGAGTATGTTTGGTGGGTTCGAAGATGA
This sequence comes from Protopterus annectens, assembly GCF_019279795.1. Taxonomy (NCBI): domain Eukaryota; kingdom Metazoa; phylum Chordata; order Ceratodontiformes; family Protopteridae; genus Protopterus; species Protopterus annectens. The sequence continues at coordinate 830,455,502 of NC_056727.1, read as the reverse complement.
AGAGTTTAGTTTTGTTTGGGTTGAGTATTAACTGGGCATCGGAGACCCAAGTTTCAACAGAGGAAATGGCATGCTGTGTGACCTTTTGCAGTTCGGGTAGGGACTGGGCGGAGCAGATGATGGTTGAGTCATCTGCATATTGTATGAGTGTGCCATGTTTGGTGGCAGAGGCTAGATTATTGGTGAAAATAGAGAAGAGTAGGGATCCAAGGATGGATCCTTGGGAAACACCAATAGAGACAGGTAGTTGGGGAGAGGTGTCATTTTGCCATACAACAGATTTCTGGTGGTCAGACAGGTAACTTTGAAACCAGTTGGTAACTGATTGAGAAAAGGATAGGTTATTGAGTACAGAGGAGTTGTTTGTGTGGGACCATGTCAAATGCTTTAGATAGGTCTAGGAAAGTAGCAGAGGAGAGATGGCCATTGTTTTTATGGTGAAGGATAGTGTTAGTAAAAGAGAGTAAGGCAGTGGTGGTGCTATGGTTTGGTCGGAAACCATGATGAGTATTAGAAAGGAGGTAGTCTGAGATTTGAAAGTGAATATATCTTTCTAGTATTTTGGAGAGTGGAGATAGAATCGCTATGGGGCAGTAGTTGGTTAGATCTGTGGAAGGGCCGCCTTTGTGAAGGGGAATGATGTGCGATATTTTCCATAGTGTAGGGACGTAGCATTCTGACAGAGATTGTTAATCAAGATGGATACTGGGTAGGCTAGGGCGCCAGCTGCAATTTGTAGGAATTCACTTGGGAGGTTGTCTACTGCTAATTTTGTGGGTTTAAGTTTAGTTAAGAGTTTTCTTATGTTGGAGGTAGGAATGGGAGAAAATGAGATGAGTGTGGGGAGATTACTGGGTGAAGGTGTGGGGTGTAGGGGAGGGGGGTTGTGTTGTCTAGCTAGTGATAGTACGGTTTGTGTTAAGTGTGTGTTGAATGAGGCAGCAATATTTTCTGAGGAGTGAGGAATGTTAGGTGCAGGGGTATTGATTTTACCTGGGTGGAGGATGGAGTTTATGGAGGTCCAGAATTGTTTGGGGTTGTGTTGGGAGGAGTTGAGGGCAGAATGGTAGTATTGGATTTTGTCCTCCTTTATTAGCTTTTTGACTCTATTGTGTAGTTCTACGAATTTCTGTCTAGCTGAGCGGGTTTTGCTTTTGCGCCAGTGTTCCCAGGCTTTATCTCGGTTTTTCATTTCTGACCTAGTGGTTTTCTGTAGACATGGGGAGGGTTGGGCTTTGGTTCTGGTAAGTCTTATGGGGGCATGGTTACTTGGTATGCTTAGGAAGGTAGTACTGAAAAATTGGACTGGGTCAACTAGGCTGAGGTAATTTAGAGGGTGCCAGTTACATTCTTTGAGGGATGAGATGAATGTTGTTGCGTCTTTTGGCTTTCCCCGGTTAGGGGTCGCCACAACGGAACTCTGGTCCGCTAATGATTGGCAGTGGATTTTTACATGCCGAGTTGCCAGCCCTGACGCACAACCTTCAATGAAGGTATGCCCATTCACGCATGTCTCCTCACAGAAGACGCTCTAGCTGAGAATCGAACGGGACAACGTCTTGCTGTGAGGTGACAACGCTACCGCAGCACCACCACCGCAGTACAGGGATGAGATGAACGTGATTGGATTAAAGTGTAGTTTTTTATGTTTTTGTTGGTAGATGACTGGTTTAACTTGGTATAGGTAGGTGTTTTTTGAGTAGGAATGTTGGGGAATAATCACTGAGGCTATCTGATAGGCAGCCTGCTATATAGGAATGGGGAATCTTGCTGACTAGTATCCAATCCAGGGTAGTGTGCTTGTTGGAGTTTTTATTTACTCTGGTTGGTGACTGGACTAGTTGGGTGAAGCCATGAAGATTTAGATGCTGGGTTGGATGGTTGCCGCAACAGGATTGCCAATCAATATTGAAGTCACCTAAAATTATGGTCTCTTGAGGGAGATGGTGGGTAGTCCAGCTTAGGAGGTTTTCTAGTGGAGGGATATTTTGGCCAGGTGGGAAGTAGCATCCTATTATGCTGATGGTTTTATTTTGGTTTATTTTCAGGTTGGTATATATTATTTCTTCATTGGCAATTTGGGGAGCTGATGAGTTTAGAATCTGGATGTTTATATGCTCTTTAAATATTATAGCTCTACCACCTCCTTTCTTGTTTAATCGGTCTAGTCTTAGTATATTGTAACCATTAGGGAAGATTTGCTCATTGGTAATGTGAGGTTTTAGCCAGGTTTCTGTCACGATGATTATATCTGGGGGGTACAAGTATATGGTGTCATGTAGTTCACAGACTTTGTTGGCTATACTTCTGATATTTAGGCTTAGCAGAAGGAGGGCATTTGGTTTTCTACTGGCTGGGATTTGGGAGATGTGGTTGTTAGTCTGATTATTAGAAGTGGGGTTGGAGATGGAGGGGCCATGGTTGGGGTGGATGTCTCCACTGAGGGCAAGTTTTGATATGCATGAGGTTATTAGTGTTATGTTTGTGAAAGAGTTTGCATTTTACGGAAACTTAATGATTGGGTGCAGTTGGTAACAGATGTGGTGGGAGGGTTATTTTGTTAACTTGTAGGGATGCATTTAGTTTTAGTATTTTAGTTGATAGAATATGTGGGGGATGCACAGGGATGGTTCTTGCGTTGGTGGGAGAGGAACAAAGTGAGGGTGAGTCATGAGTGATGGAGTGAATAGTTGTACAGTGGAAGTGGTTGAGTGGGGGTATAATGGAGTTTTGGTAAGATGTAAGATATGCAAGGAGAGGGTATGCAAAGAGTATAAGTATGGTATGCTTATTCATGTTATCAGAAGAGGAGGGGTAGTAGTGGGAAGATGGTGGATTTAGAGTTGGGAGTAGTGTTGTGGTTGGTGGTAAAAATGATGGGAGGGGTTTGTTCTAATAAAGGTAGGAGAGGTCGTGGGCTGGAAAACAACCAGATAATAGTGAATACAGGCCTTTATATAACTTCTGTGCTATGCATTCCTAGTGGGGGAGGAGGGTAGGGACTAATTGCAGGAGGAGTCCTGTGGGAATGATTGACAGGTCTCTCAACCAGATTCTGGAAGATGGGCAATTCAAACAAAAACAAACAATCAACTGACTCAAACTGCAGCTAAGTGATATGGAGAGAATGCCAAGAGAATAGATGAACTGCAGTTAAGTAAATGGCAGTACAGTTCAAGGGGGAAACTAAACTAGCACAAGTTAATTATTTCTGGTGTTACTAATTCTGGGGTAGTGTAGTTTAGTTTTGAAGTGGATAGCTATTGCCATACAAAAACAGTCTAATATTGACTGGTCACACATGAAACTGGGGAAAAAAGCACAGCTGGATGTAAAAACCATAGATAAAATTTTAAAAGTTTGCCTTGCTACTCAGAGTGAGGTACAGAACCCAGCAGTGTGTCATCAACTAGAGTCTGAAATGGGGTCTTGCAGGATTGGAGTTAGGAAAACTGGGCTAGCTAGACAGGCCTCTGCAAGTGTGCATGCTTTAAACAAAAAAAAAACACTCAGTATATAAAGGCATTAACATTAAGTCTTTATGTTGAAAGTTAAGACATACATTGCGTTTAATTTGAAGAAAAGCTGTGATTGCAGAGAAGCCTTTGTAATATTGTCACTGGAATTGCACTTCAGCAATAGTACTTATTCAAGTTTGGGGGGGTGCACCTGCAGTCCAAGACGTTTAAACAGATTGCGTTTAATTTGAAGAAAAGCTGTGCTTGCAGAGAAGCCTTAATATTTTCACTGGAATTGCACTTCAGCAATAGTACTTATTCAAGTTTGGAGGGTGGGGGGTGCACCTGCAGCCTAAGACGTTTAAACAGAGAGGGGGAAGACGACAGCAGAAGTATTACAAACTGTTATACTGTTATACCTAATAGTTAAAACTTCTATGCAACTACAGAATCATGTGGTCTCTAAATTTTACTTTATTGCTCCTACAATTGTCTAAAGGTAGTTTTCTTTTAACATTTATCTTATGTGCTTGTCATATTTATCCTATGTACATTGTCATATTTTATATAATTTGTAAAAACAAAGAGAAAAATCTAGCCAAACTACAATTTCCACTGTGAGATTCCTCTAACCTCTTGTATTAGAGGAACATAGGATATATCTAAATGACCCTTTAAGGACATCAGGTGTTTCAACTGGGTTCCATACACTAGATCGAATTTTCACTAATTCGAAACAGTGCATGGAATGCTCACTGCAGCGAAAGTGCACTTACGCGAAGTTCAGTACAATGAACGGGTGTTGTACTGAACTTCCGTGCAGTACTCACGGACCTTAGGGTTAGGGCACAGGTCATGGTAAGGGGATAGCCGTGACGACTGCAGCACAGTGAAGGACATAGCAATGACCTCCACTATGGTGCGATAGTCACGAACCTTAGGGTTAGGGAATGGGTTAGGGTAAGGGGATAGCTTTACTAACTATCCCCTTACCCTAACCCGTGCCCTAACCCTAAGGTCCATGACTATCGCACCATAGTGGAGGACATAGCTTTTTTTTTCATGTCCTCCATTGTGCTGCGGTGTTTTCGTTGAAGTGTACTTACGCAAAAGTTCACTTTTGTTAAAGTGAACTTTCACAGAAGTGAGGCTTCCTATTGCAAGTTTGAAGTAGTGAACTTTCGTTCTTGTAATAGGAATCTGTTTCAGCTATATGACACTTATATAATCTGTCATATCTTATATAATTTTATTATTATTAGTGAAGCTTTTCTCCCTAGGCCTCTGCTGAAAATAAATACTTTGCACTCAGTCGGACTTTTCTGGTAAATGCCAAAAAATAAAATGATTTAATAGCAAAAATATAAATGTAGTACCTGTTCAATCTCCTTACATTTAAACATGTCAGGAGGCTCAGACAAGCAGGAACCATAAAGAGCAACAAGATGTGGACAAAAGGTGGTCGACATGGTTCATCAGGTTCAAATGAGGCCTTCCATGCAATGCCACAAGGAGGAAGGGGAACTGACAAGCCAAGGGTGTGGAAAGTATTTGGAAAGAGTAAGATGAATTAGGATTGGATGGCCTAAAGCAGGTTTAGCAAAATCATTCTGTAATGCAAGAAGAGGGGTGAGATACTGCCCAAAGTTGCTCTCAGCAAAGGAGAAGAAATATTGACCTTAAATAAGGAGAGTGTTGAGAGGTTAAAGGAACATCTGAATCCACTGGACATGCAATCCTCTATGGAGACAGCACAAAGGCAGATAAAACCAGATTAATTTCTGCACATGGGGTCACTGAGGCACCCTGCACTGGTAAGACTAAAGGACTGAACAACAGACATCTAGAAATACGGAAGGCACTGGACACTGCTAGGGGATGTCATTGTTGTCATACCTTTGTAATATTGTATGGAAGGCTGGGACTGTACCTATGAACTGGGAAAGTGGGGGCAGTGGTCCCCATTAACAAAAAAAGGGACAGAAGAGCATGTTCTGACTACAAATAAATCATGCTCTCCAACCTCCCTGAAAATTATATGTCAGTGCTGAAAAAAAGCTTCATCCAAAAACTTAAGACTCCGATTCATAAAAAGCAATATGAATTCCATCATGGGCATGAGAAGACTGGATCACCCCCCTCTGTCTTTATGCAGAAAATGGAGAGAATTATGGTCTGTACATGTGTTTTGACGATTTTAGAGAAGTCCTATGACTATGCACAATGTTTTGAGGGGAAATTTACAGGTAATTACTAAGCACATAGTCAAGGAGCCATTAACGAGTCTAGCCCAAAGTCCCAATTGCCTAAAACACTGTCTGGTTAAGTTACTTGCTCAAGGTCACAACAGTCAAATGAAGGGTGAGAGAATCAAACCCTGTATCAAAGTAGTATTGTGTTAACAACTCATAGTCCGAATCCTCTGCATTAAATGCTACAATAAATCCCTACAGTGCTTCTGAACCAGATGGCAGGACTTGAACCTACCATCTTCTTAACCAAGTCAACTGCCTTACCTATATTACCAAATGGCTACAGTGTGGGTTTCTCCTGGGGACTGAACTTGGGACATTCAGTGTGCAAAGCAAATGTGACAACGATTATTCTGAAGAAACCACCATATACCAAAGTATTTAGAAAGGGAAAGACGAATTTCTGTTCCAGGTTACCACTGTAAGTTAAAAATATTCAAGGATACAGAGGTGCAGCCAAGATACGGCGAGCATCCAGTATGGAAGTACGAGTGAATTGCTGCGCAGTACAAAGTGGATGGGCTGAAAATCCAAGACCTCCAAAACAGGAGTTTGCGACTGTCTTCTGGAAAAGAGTGGCTTGCTCTCTCTGGGTGAAGGGCAACAGCTACCTCAAATATAAAAAAACAAAGCACAAACCACACTAGAATGTCAGGAGAGCACTGCAGTCAAATCTAAGCGTACTAGAACTTTTATCTCAGCTTTTCGTCCATAAAAGACTTCATCAGAAAAAACACCTACACATAGTACTCACTTTTAAATAAACCATGTTCCAATCAAAAGCCACATTCAATTGATCAATAAGACAATTAAGAATTTCTTAAAGCCGAATTATACCAAGCCATGCAAAACCATATTTCGAACATTCATTAAAATGCACTGGCCAAAGGGTAAATTGCTGTACATCTTTTGATAAAAAATGTTATTTATACATATGGCTGTTTATACTTGGTTTTATTCATTTTTATCAAAGGATGTACAGCAATTTAACTGTTGGCCAGTGCATTTTCATGAATGTTCAAATGATGTTTTTGCATGGCTTAGTATGACTCTGCTTTAAGAAATTCTTAATTGTCTTATTGATCAATTGAATATGGCTTTTGATTGGAACATGGTTTATTTAAATAGTGAGTACTGTGTGTTAGCATTTTTTCTGATGAAGTCTTATGGATGAAAAGCAGAGATAAAAGTTCTAGTATGCTTTGATTTGACTGAAGTGCTCTCCTGACATTCTAGTGTGGTTTGTGCTTTCTTTTTTAAGCTGGACTTTTTATACCACACATCGGAGTAATCGTCCTTTTTCTAGCTACCTCAAATATGTTGGGATCTTGCTGCAGAGAGATGCAGACGGGGTCAGGAAACTGGCCAACATACTGGCATAACAGTGGCAGTATGCAGAGACATTGCACCAAATGGTAATGGGGAAATGTGAGCCAAGTGATAGGATGAAGTTCTCAATACACTCATCATTACACACTGAAAAGTTACTAGCAGTCAAAGACATGCATGCTGAATGGACAAAGCAATCGGTGTGCCTCCTGTAAATCCAGCATAGGAATAAGGTTGACCAGCTGTAGCTAGTTAAAATAAAGGCCTTAGCTGGTATGCTCTCTACTCTTCTATGCAAAAAAAAAAACTCAGAGCCTGTCAACCACCCATCCCCAAAGGTAGACGTGACAAAGTAAACAAGGTATGCGCTGCTTAACATATGCAGGATAGGTTCTATCCCACAGAAAGTTAAGTGGCCTGGACGTTAAGCGAACACCCTATACTTCGTACTAGGCTTCATTTAACATCTATCTGCATAACAGCCAATAGCATTTATGACCCCTTGTGCAGTATGGATGTAAACGCAGGCGGACATTGTGTGGAAGGACATTATGTGGCACACACCTGTAAACCAAAGTCACAAAGTGGTTTAAAAAAAAAGGTACTTCAACCTCTTATGGTTAAAGTTCTTATGAACTCATCATAAATATACAAAGTAGCCCTATTTTAAAAAAGAAAATATAACACAACATACCTTGTGCCCAGCCCTTAAGCAATGAATGCAAGGAGTGTAGACCAGAATTGGCAAGGTACACAGAAAGTTTTTGTTCAGCTGATTTGGGATCAGCATTTGTGACCACCATAAAGGGGAGAAGTTCCATCACAACACGATTTGTCAGTACTTCATTCCCATTGAGGACTAGTCCATTTCCTAAAATCCTTAAAGCTTCAATTAAGGCATCATACCTAGTAAAAGAAAATATCTTGTAGTACAGTAATCTTGACTTTTATGAAACAATGAATGCTGAAGAACTAAATCCTGAATTACTCAAATGGACTTCAGAACACAATTAGGAACAAAAGCTGGCTTTAATCAATGTTACTTGGTGCTCAATTTACATTTTCAATTCATTAACAATAATATATGCACTATTTTAAAATGTTTTCACAGGATTACAACCAAACAAGTTGAATTTTAAGGCAAAAAAAAGACTGGAGCCAACCATTAGAAACTGTTATAAAATATTAAATTGTTCAAATAAAAATGCATTAAGAAAACAGTTAAAACACTTGGGCATAAAAGTATATTTGTGTTATCAATCTCAACCAAAACATTAGCAGGAAAGGCAGCAGAATTAAGCACACTAAAACCTCAACAACTGCCACTAAGGACATGCAAGACTCACGGGCAATGAATAACTGGAGGCAGTTTTTGAGGTTTTGTATTTTTAATCTACCATAACTGAAAATGTTACGAGTGCAGTCACTGCTACAGTCATAACTTCAGGGATCTTTACCACAGGCAGAGTCATACATACAGTCCAAGTTTGAGCTCTTCATCCCTACCCAAGCCACCCTTACATTTCCTGCAGACCTAGATGTGTCCATGGTGAGGTATAGAAGGGGCGTATGGTTTACCACTTTCTGTTCCTTCTCGTACCTACCCAAGCTATTCTTGCAAGTCTTGCACCCCTAGATGTGTCCATGTTGAGGTATAAAAGGGACACAAGGTTTATCACCATCTGTTTTTTCTTGCACCTACCTTAGGAATGTCCACACTTGGTTTAAACCAAAGGCCTTTTTTTTTTTTTTTTTTTTTTTTTTTTTATAAAGAACAGTACATTACATTGGTAGGCCTGTAACCTTCTTTACCTGGTCAGGCATGGGCTCCTAAGGTAAATTGTAAGGGCTAGGTGAAGCCAGAAATAAAAAAATGGGGGGTGGGAATAACAGGTGCCCCAACCCAGTCCCAAATTCCCCTAGAGAGGGGAAGGAGGTTAGAAAAAAAAGACTACAGCAGTGTCTGCACCTGAACACAACTGCACTATGTTCATTGTTTAAGCCACTCCTGAAGGCATAACTTCAGGGAGGACTCCCAAAGAATTCCCAAACAGTCCACTGGGTGGTTGGTATCCCTGTGGAGGAAGGCAACATGCCCTTCAGGACTGCTAGAGCAAATCCTACTCTAGCCCTATACACAATGTCCAGGCTGTAGTGTTTGGAGAAGATATGGACAGAGGACCAGTTGACTGCTTTCAGAAAGTCACAAGCAGGGATCCTTTCAGACAGACTAGCTGTACACCTGCTGCACTGTGACCTTTATCCCTCCTGGCACCTGTTTGCCAGGGAGTTTGTGACAGAAAAAACACAATACACAATGAGAGCTCCATTTAGAAATGGACATTTTCTCATTTTCTGCAAAGGCCACAAAACAAAACAAAAAGCTCATTTGATCTACAATATTTGGTTCTTTCCATACCTCAAAACTGTCTGAACAATGGTCCTTTCCATATAGTACCTCAACTGTCTGTGAACATCTAAGGAACACTATCCTATCTACTTTATTCTGAAGGCTGGGAAAGAACACAGAGATACAAGGCTTGATTCAGGGCAACTCCTGCCACCACTTTTGCCACAAGTGAATTATAGCTGGTATGGTCCGATTTCCATATTTTAGTAATTGCCTTTTTAGAAGATAATTGAATTAAAGGCCTTACTACATCTATGCAATTCAAATCCTATGTCCTAGCTCAAAATAATAACTGTACTAGTTGTAATTATTTGCTCCACCATTATTTCTGATAAAACACTCTGCAAGAAATTTAGCATCTGCCAACGCTTTACATTCCCCAAAAAACATGTTTTCAATTTCCCATCACACCTCCAGCAATTGCTACCCGATGAAAACGTCTCTGAAGTCTGCTTGAGGTATACAAATACCTATGCAAACACTACCAGGCACAAATCCTAAACCTTTTGGACTTTGTTGCATACTTGGGAGATAGATGTCATCCAATTGTTCCTTAGTACATTTTTTTTTCCAGTTTCCCTCTCTTGCTCTTCTCGGTCTTTCCTAACCTCCAAGGATTTGTTCTTATAGTTATCATGCAATATTTTATATGTCCTACTAATTAACCTCTTTTTAAGTAGCTTCTGTTCTAATCTCAACTGAAAAAAAAAGCTACCAAAGCCGGCCTTTCTCTTAGCACTTCCCTAACCTTTTCTCCTTGCCTATACACAGTTGTCAATCCCCAGTAGGGAAGGCAGTCTCTAACCTGAAGTCCAGACTTCTGCTCTGACTTACCCCACTTGATTACCTTTCATCTCTAGTTATCTGCTCTCAATACCTTGGCTCATTTGCTGATTTTCTCTAGTAAAATTCCAGCCCCCTCTTATTTTCTATGTCTCTACTTGCACTCATACCTATAATCAAAATCTTCATTCTTGTGTTGGCTTAGGACTTAGAATACTTAATGCTGCTTTATGAACAGAACATTCTGTATGGCTGTTGTTCTCCTTAAGGGCAAGTATCCAAAATCCCACTCTCTCCTTACTTCTCGAACCCTGCCTTTCATCATCATTCCATTTCACTTTGATTTATGATCTTCTGCTTGTGTTACGTATAATGAACCTTAATCATGTATCTCTAAAGTATCTCTTCAAATTAGCTAATTCTAAACAACCTTGTTTTATGGTGAGAATGAACTTATCCTACTTAACTCTTGTTCTCTTCCCTTCACAAATAAATTCCTTCAACTCTTTCACTGCGCACAGCTTCTCCTTTGAATGATGAAAATATGTCTAACCTGTACATACTAAAGTGGCCAAAGACATTTCCAATACTTGTATCTCGATATCAGTACTTATAATTAAGAGCTTCCAGTTTCTCAATTTTTGTATTATCTTCTGTTTAATCTCTTCCCACAAATTCTTAGCTGACATAACTGGGTCTTTTTTTTAATCCATACACTTGAATACTTTATCTTATCACATCTACATAACTATGGGTATTCATGTGTAGGTATATAGTATACCACATTAGCCTTTGTTTTATCTTCATCCATTTAATATCCTGAAAAGACATGAAAATTCCTCAAAATGTTATAAACATATAGAGGTCCTTTTCTTGATTTATCAAGCAGAAAATAATATCGGCAAACAAAGGTAACTTTTCTTGAGTACTACCATGAAAGTTATATAAAAAGAAGTTATGTTCTTACCATAAATGTTCCATCTGTGTTGTTGAACTTCATTCATTCTTGACTATTGGGTTTCGGTTCTGTCCTCGGAACAGACTCTGCTGTTGTAACAAGCTCACACCAGACAGAAACTCTTGAGCTAAGGCCACCCATAGTGCCTCTCTTCCCTTCCCCTCAGATCGAGTTTTGCCCATAGAAATAAATGCAGAAGCTTTGTCTGCGCAACTGCCATACTACAAAACCAGGACTAGAGCCGAACCTCCAAGAGTCTTTGGAAGGGGTTAGAGGGTGGGATGTCAAAAATGACATCAGTTTTTTTCTTGCCCCTTAAAAGGTAGGAGCTCCCAGGATGAACCATAAGCAAGGGACAAAGGTAGAAAAAAAAACAGGGCCTGCCGGGTAAACACACAGGGGTCCTCTGGTTAGTGAAGACAGAAGCAGACTGCTACTTGTAGGCAAAAAAGGGGAAGGAGGGAGGGAAATAAGACTGAAACAGTGAATACACTCTAACATCTGCATTTCTGGCAAGTGCACACAACTGTACTATGTTCTTTGTGTTTCACAGTTGCAGTTCTGACTTCACTGTTTCAGTTATGACTTGTTGGATGATTTCCCCAAGCTGAGATGAGGGTGGAAGGTAGCTTATGGAAAAAAGAGGATGCCCTGCAAGATGACAGTGGCAAATTCTGCTCTAGACTTGGAGAAGGCTGATAAGTGATAGTGTTTGGTAAATGTACGCACAAATGACCAGATAGCCGCTTCCAAAATGTCTTTGGTAGGCACTCCTTTCAGGAAGGCAGCAGAGGTATAAGTGGCCCTAGTAGAGTGAGTCCTGATAGATTCAGGTGGCTTTTTACCAAGATGGCTGTAACAAACAGAAATACAGCGAGATATCCACTTGGATATCATCTATTTGGAAACTGGTTTCCCTTCAGGACCAAAGGCAAAGGAAACCATGATGGCTGTAACAAGCGAAAATATAGTGAGATATCCACTTGGAGATAATCTGGAAACTGGTTTCCCTTCAGAGCCAATGGCAAAGGAAACAGAGTTGGTCTGATTTTCTTAAGGCTTTATTTCTGTCAAGGTAGTAGCGAAACTGTCTGTGCACATCCAAGGAGTGAAGGATTCTTTCCCCCTGGTTCTTGGGCTTGGAAAAAAGGTGGGCAAGTGCATGTCTTGACTGAAGGATATGTCAGTGACCACCTAGGGCATAAATAATGGATTTGGCCTGAGTGATACTCTGTCTGGGTGGAATGAGAAATGGTTCCACTGCCATGACAGCTTGCAGCTCAGAAACCCTCCTAGCAGAGGAGATGACGAATAACAGGGCAGTCTTCCAGGTTAAGAATTTTAGATCAGCAGAAGCTGCTGGTTCAAAGGGGGGCAGCGTCAACTTTTCTTGAACAAAATTGAGGTCCCATGGAGGTGTGGGTTTGTCTCCTGGGAGGTCTGATGTGAACCACTCCCCTAAGGAACTGCTTCGCCGCGGGTGGGAAAAGACAGGAAGAAGAATAGTGATGTGGGCTGAAATGGCAGAGATGTGAATTTTGACGGAAGAAAAGGATAGGCCTCTCTCCACCAGGGTAGCCAGGTAACCTAGAATGGGAGAGATACTGACAGAGTTTGCACTGAGGTCTTGCTGCCGAGACCAAATGGAGAATCTTTTCCACTTGGCGGAGTATGATTTCCTAGTACTGCGCCTTCTAGCCTCTGAGAATGTTTTGAACTTGTCTGCTTAGGGTATGCCAAGAGTAATCCTTTTGGGAACTATCCAGGCTGAGAGTTTGAGAGTCTGCAGATTGGGATGCACAAACCTCCTTTTGTCCTGAGTCAGAAGGTACACTTTCTGAGTTAACTGCTATGGATTTGCATTGGTTAAAACTAGTAGCAGAGGATACCAGTGCTACCTGGGTTAGTCTGGGGTTATCACGATGACCCTTGGGCCCGATTCTCTGATTTTTAGGATGGCCCTTGGAAGAAGAGGCAGGGGAGGAAAAGCATTAAGGAACAGGTGGGCTCCAAAGGAAGGAGAAGGCATCTGTCCTCCAGGCTGTGGGAAGTTTGCTCCTAGAACGGAACCTTTTCAGTTGAGCATTTTCTTTGGTGGCAAAGAGGTCTATATGCGGGATCCCCATTTTTGGGCATAATAAACATAGCACAGCTGGGGTAGTAGTGAGAAAGTACAGTTTTGTACCTACCATAAATGTAGATATCCGAACAGGATAGCATCTGCAGTCATAACAAATGGGTTGTCCTGTCGTCAGGCAGCCCTTCGGTCGGCCGGATTCCAAAGTCTGGGTCTGGCCTCGGCTGGTGTCGCACTTCACCCGACGTCATCTCTGCTGGTCTTCGGGTATAAAGGCATCAGCCGACGCCATTTTCCTCAGTGTTTCTTGCCCCAGATGCCAGTTGTCCTCTTGGAGAGCTAAATTTTGGATGAATGCCAATGTTTCCAAAAAAGTAGAAGGCAAACACAAAAAATAAGCATGTATGCACATATATACAAACAAATACACCATAAGAGATCCCCCCCCCAGCTAGCTATTAGGTGGGTAAATACCCTAGGAGTACCACAGAGGGGAAGGAGGGTGGGGAATCCTGACTGCAGATGCTATCCTGTTCGGACATCTACATTTATGGTAGGTACAAAACTGTACTATGTCCTTCAAGGATGCATCTGCAGTCATAACAAATGGGTAGAATACCATAGCCAAACTAGGGGAGGAGGAAAAAGAATTATGGTGTAGTTAGGATCCCTTGCAGTACAGCAGTGGTAAACCCTGCTCGGGATCTAGAGTATAGAGGTAAGTTATAATGCTTGGCAAATGTATGCACGGAGGTCCAAGTAGCCGCCTCAATAACGTCCTTGGTAGCCACTCCTCGTAAGAAAGCTGTGGTAGTGGCTGTAGCCCTTGTAGAGTGAGGTCTTATGTTCTGTGGAATTGGCTTTCCATGGAAGGAGTAACAGAATCTTATGCAATTTCCTATCCACTTGGAGATTGTCTGTTTGGAGATTGCTTTTCCTTCCCTTCCTGTTGCATAGGCTACTAGAAGCTGGTCAGTTTTTCTATTGCCCTTGGTTCTGTCCAGGTAGTAGCGTAACTGTCTATGTACATCCAAGGTATGCAGCAGTCTTTCCCCCCTGTTCTGTGGATTGGGAAAGAAGGTAGGTAGGTGGATTGCCTGGTTTAGAGACACTCTGGATACCACCTTAGGCATAAATGTAGGATTAGTTCTCATGGATACTCTATCTTGATGGAAGATTAGGAAGGGTTGTACTGCCATTAAGGCCTGTAGTTCCGAAACCCTTCTTGCTGAGGTAATTGCCAGTAGGAAAGCAGTTTTCCAGGATAGGTGTTGAAGATCTGCTGTTTCGAATGGAGGGAGTGTCAATTTTTCTAGCACAAAGTTCAAGTCCCATGCTGGTAATGGTGGTTTCCTAGGAGGTTTTACATTCTTGATTCCTCTGAGGAACTGCCTGAGTAGAGGATGTGAGAAGACAGGGGGATCGAAGCTGTATTCTGCAGAAATAGCTGATGCATGTATCTTGATGGAGGAATAGGACAGGCCTGTATGGAGAAGCTCTGCCAAATACTCCAGGATGTTGGCAATATCTATCTTTGACACATTTTCCTCTTTCAGTGCTCCAAATGACAAACCTTTTCCATTTCCCTGCATAGTTCCTTTTTGTCGAAGGTCTGCGGGCCTCCAGGATAATGTCTTTAACCCTTTGGGATAAATCTGGGTTAGTTGCTGTTATGTAATGTTCCAGGCAGTTAGTTGTAGGGTTTTTAGATTTGGATGCATGATGTTGTAGTTGTTCTGAGTTAACATCAAAGGCATCAGGGGTAGTGTCCACGCTCTGTTCCGAGACATGCTCCTCAGCAATGGATACCAGTGTTGTCTTGGCCAATTTGGAGCTATCAGAATTATCCTTGGACGCTCCTCTTTGATTTTCAGTAGTACCTTGTGCATCAAGGGAAGAGGTGGAAATGCATATGCTGTCAGGCCTTTCCAACTGAAGGATAGAGAGTCCACCTTCCATGCAAGTGGGTGGTATGTCCTTGTGCAGAATTTCTTGAGCTGGTGATTGAGTGGGGATGCGAATAGGTCTATTTGTGGCATTCCCCATTTCTGTGTGATGGCCTTGAAGATGTCCAGGTGTAGCATCCATTCGTGAGCATCCGAGGTTGTTCTGCTTAACATGTCTGCTAGGATGTTTTCTTTTCCTGGTACAAATATTGCCTGTAACTGAATGTTGTAGCTCAGAGCCATATTCCATAGGTCCAGAGTCATTGTGCATAGGGGGTATGAATGAGTGCCTCCCTGTTTGTTGATGTACCACATGACTGTGGTGTTGTCTGTCCTTATCATCAAATGGCCTTCTTTGAGGAATGGTCTGAAATTCTGGATTGCTAGTTTTACTGCCAGCATTTCTTTTTGATTTATGTGCAGGTGCAGTTGATCTGGGGTCCATAATCCTTGTATGCATTTGTCCAGCATGTGGGCCCCCCAACCTAGGTCTGAGGCATCCGTTGTGATGGTTTGGCTTGCTTGTAAGTTTTGGAAGGGCAAGCCTGGGTTTGACTGGCATGCTTGAGCCCACCATAGGAACTCTTGTTTCAGGCATGGGATTAGTGGAATTTCGGTTTCTAAGCTGTGCCTGTGTTGAGACCATAAATTCTTTAGGTACCACTGTAGTTTTCTCATATGCAGTCTGGCATGGGGGACCAGGATTATGCATGATGCCATGAAGCCCAAGGCCTGCAGTACTTTCCTTGCTGTTAGTTTGTTCTGCTTTGTTAATGGCAAGAAGTAAAGAGGGAGTTGTTCTTGTTTTTCTGCAGTTAGGAATGCCATCTGCTTTACTGTGTCCAATTCTGCACCCAAGAACGTTCTTGTTTGGGATGGTATTAGTCTTGACTTTTTTAAATTGACTGTGTATCCCAGGGCTTGTAGTAAGCAAATGACTCTTTGTAAGTCTTTTGTCAACTTGCTTTTGTTGTCCGCTTGTATCAGGCAGTCGTCCAGGTATGGATAAATTTGGATTCCCTGTAGCCTGCAATGAGCGATTACTGATGCCAGGCATTTTGTGAATACTCTGGGCGCAGTAGATAAGCCAAAGGGCAATGCTGAGAATTGATAATGCTCTGATCCTGCAAGAAATCTGAGGTATCTTCTGCAATTTGGTCATATGGGGATGTGCAGGTATGCCTCCTTGAGATCTAGAGTTACCAGCCAACACTCCTTGCCCAGCATGGGAAGAAGTTGCTGCAAGGTCAGCATTTTGAATTTTGGAACAATGATGAATGTGTTTAAGGCGGACAGGTCGAGAATAGGTCTCCAACTTTTCTCTTTTCTTGGTACTAGGAAGAGTCTGGAGTAGAATCCTTTGCCCTGCTCTGTTGGTGGTACTCTTTCCACAGCTCTCATTTCTGTTAATTGAGCTATCTGTTTTAGAGCTTCTGTTTTCTGATTTGGAGGTAGGTTTGGCATTCCTCTTTTTACCGGTAAGGTGTGGAAATGAAACCTGTAGCCTTGGTCTATAGTCTGCAAAATCCACTTGTCTTTTGTGATATAGTGCCAATTTTTTGAAAATAAGGCTAATTTTCCGCCTAAAGGTGCTGCCATCTGTTCCCTGGTAGGCGGTGTTAGAGCCAAGTCACTGTGATTGTCCTGTTGCAGTGGCAGTGGTTGTGTCTGTGCCTCGCTGGTTGTTGCCTTGCCACTGGCGTCCTCTGTAGGCACCTCCTCTGGATTGATTTCTGCCTCTGGAACGTCTATTCCTGCCTCTCTGAGATTTAGAGGAGTCTGGAAAGGACCAATTTTTGGAAGGCCAGTTCCTGCTAAACCTTGGGGGCTGAACCTGTAAGAAATCTTTAACTGTTTGTACAGATTTTGCCTTCTCTTCCATTTTCTTCATTACTTGCTGGGCAGGAGAACCAAATAGACTGGCCTTATCCATAGGAGCATCTAACAGCTTTGCTTTAACATGATCCGGTAAGACCTGTTCTTTCAACCATGCATGCCTTCTTATAACTGTGCCAGTCATGGCTGATCTAAATGAAGCCTCCAGTGCATCATAGCCACATTTTAAAGAATGGTTACTAACCTGCTGAATGTTATTCACCATTTCTAGCACATATTTCTTATCTAAGGAATCATCAGAGGACAGTTTCTTAGTTAACTGATCAAGCATAAACTCTTGGTATTGGATCATATGAAACTGACAGTTCAAAGCTCTAGCTGAGAGAGTAGCAGAGGTGTAAACTTTCTTACCCCATCTCTCTAAGGACCTGGATTCCCTTTCAGAAGGGAGAGGGTTTTTTGCTGAGGTCGGCTACTGCCTTAGGCCCCTGGGAGATAGTTTCAGGATCTGCGAGTGGGGCCTTGTATAGGTGGTGATGAGTGTCCGGTACCCTGTAAAACCTATCGGGTTTGGCAGGGGCTGGAGGTAAAGTATCAGGAGCAGTGCAAACATCATTAAATGCATCATCCACAACAGGAAGAACTGGAGGTATAGCTAAGGGCCTATGTTGCGGTAAGTGTAGAAAGGTCCTAAGCCTTTTTCTTGAATCTGAGAAATCTTGTCCCTGCCATTGGAATTGCTCTCTCATGGCATGTAATGTTTCTCCAAAGGAAAATTCCTCTGGTGGAGAGGCAGATGGAATAGATTCTTCAGCATCGGAATCTTCATAAGTAGAAAAGGAGCCTCTGGATGGTCTGTAATGTCTGAATCATCAGAAGAATCATCTGAGGACACTGGCTCTGGGGGCTCTGCTCTAGGTCTCTTTTCAGGAGGCTGAGAGGCCCTGTCTGGGTGAGATTGGGATCCCCTTATTAAAGAGATGAGATCCTCTGCCAGAGTAAGCATTTGAGAACTGGAACTGGGCCTGTGTGAGGGGGGCTTAACAGGCACTGATTTAGCAGTTTTGGCTGCTTTAGCCCTGGCAAAGGCCTTAATAGACATGGCTGCAGGAGGCCTAGCAGCACCACGTGCAGGGGTAGAGACATCCAAAGGGATGGTGTCCGATAATTCTAAAGGAACCACATTAGTAGGCAAAACTTCAGAGGCCGATTCAACTAGGGTAGCAGGGGCCTCGGTAGTAGTCATGGATTCGGCTGAAGATTGACCCGTTTGCTCGGTTTCGGCCGAAACAGAGACACTCGCGGTTTGCTTAACCGTGGTTTCGGCCGAAACCGCGAGTGTCGGTCTTTTTCTTTGCGTTTTTTAACAATTTGAGAAGTTGGAGGATCCGACGGCATAATGTACGCAAAATCTGAGCCGAAAAACTGTTCAGCAAACTCCGACCGACGCCTAAGCGTTCGTCGGTTGAAGGAAGCACAGGCTAAACAGGCTGCTACGTCGTGGTCTGGGCCTAAACAAGGTAAGCAGTAAGAGTGGAAATCTTTATGAGGTATTTGTTTCCCACAAGTTAAACAGTTATTTACTTTTTCTGACATCGGCTGAGGCAAGAAAGAGTCCCCAACGGGGTACTTAGCTTTTAGAAGTCTTCGAAGTAGTATTCTGTAGTAGTAATCTCTGGATCTGACCGACCGGCACTTGCAAACAGCTTCTGCTTCGGGCGCCACGCGGCAAGAAAGACTGAGGAAAATGGCGTCGGCTGATGCCTTTATACCCGAAGACCAGCAGAGATGACGTCGGGTGAAGTGCGACACCAGCCGAGGCCAGACCCAGACTTTGGAATCCGGCTGACCGAAGGGCTGCCTGACGACAGGACAACCCATTTGTTATGACTGCAGATGCATCCTTGAAGGACATAGTGGTTACTGCCACTCGGAACTCACCTGCCTCTTCCTTACCACATGTACTTCATTACTGGTTTGCACACTTACTCTGAACACTCTGCTGCTACCCACCACCAGTCAACTTTTATATCTACAGAGATGCACAGGACTGGTACGCAATACAGACTGTTACACCGTGGCACTTGCATTCTATGGGACTGAATGAGCTATCAATGATACTCTGTAGGTTTGCATTTGACAAACATGCACTAGAGATACACTTATGAGGGACATGTGTTATGTTCAGTGTACTAAATACAGTCCACTGTAGGAACATGCCTTCTTCTAACCTGAAATGTTGGGTGTTGTTGACACACTGGACATCTGAATATAAAAGCCCTTACTACTAAACTTGGCAAGGAAAGTACAGTTGTGTACACTTACCATAAATGTAGATGTTCGAGTGTATGCACTGTTGCAGTCATTACATTTGGGTTATCCTGCTGGCAGGTCGCCCTCAGTGGGCCTGAATTTCAAAGTCTTGGGTCCTGCGTCAGCTGCTGTCGCGCCTTCCCTGACGTCAGGTCAACAGGGGTATAAAAGATGCAGCCAACGCCATTTTCTTCAGTCTTTCTTGCCAGATGTCAGGTGCCCCCAAAAGGGTATGCTAAATATATGTAAGTAACACATACATGCATCAAAATAAATTTTACCTTCATCTATAAGCAAATACACTACATAGGTTGTATAGATCAGAGAAAGAAAGATAAGTTCCAGCAAAAATAAGGGGGATGGTGGGTGGGTAACCTGAACTGCAACAGTGAATACACTCGAACATCTACTTTTATGGTCAGTGTACACAACTGTACTATGTTCTTAGTGTTTCACTGTTGCAGTCATTACATTTGGATAGATTTCCAAAGCTATGGATGGGAGGATGGAACTAAATAGCATTAGGGGCAGCTATGAGGCCCTGCAGAACTGCAGTGGCAAAGCCTGCCCTGGATTTAGAGTAAAGTGGCAGATTGTAATGTTTTGTAAAGGTATGTACTGAACTCTAAGTAGCAGCCTCTAAAATGTCGTTGGTTGGTACTCCCCTGAGAAAGGCTGCAGAAGTGGCTGCAGCTCTGGTTGAATGTGGCCTAATGTCCTTAGGCACAGGTTTGCCATGCTGAGAGTAACAGAAACGAAAGCAGTGATCTATCCACTTTGAAATAGTCTGCTTGGAGATAGCCTTTCCTTGTGATCCTGCAGCATATGCCACTAGTAATTGTTCTGTCTTTCTGAAAACTTTAGTTTTATCCAAGTAGAATCTAAGTTGTCTGTGTACGTCCAAAGAATGGAGAATTGTCTCCCCCTTGTTCTGTGGATTTGGATAAAAAGTTGGCAAATTAATAGTTTGGTTAAGGGCTACACTGGATACTACCTTAGGCATAAATGTAGGGTTTGTCCTCAGAGAGACCCTGTCCGGATAAAAAATGACCTTGAAAGCCTGTAGCTCTGACACTCATCTTGCAGAAGTTATTTCTAGGAGCAGAGCTGTTTTCCAAGATAAAAACTTTATATCTGCAGTAGCAGCTGGCTCAAAAGGAGGTAAGGTGAGTTTTTCCAAGACATAATTGAGGTCCCATGCAGGTGTTGGTGCTCTACTTGGAGGCCTTAAATTTTTGGCTCCTCTGAGGTACTGCCTTAATAAAGGATGAGAAAAGAGTGGTGGCTCTGTATTGTAATGAGCCGAAATGGCAGAGGCATGGATTTTAATTGATGAGAAAGATAGGCCTTTGTCCAGCATCTCAGTTAAGTATTGCAAAATCTGCGGAATATTTGGGACAGCTGTATCAGTTCCTTGAGCTTGGTTCCAAGCACAAAATTTCTTCCATTTTCCAGCATAGGATTTTCTAGTACTAGGCCTTCTGGCTTCTAAAATTACATCCATTACAGCTTTACTGAGAGGTGTGCTTTGTATGGCTACATTATCTGCCATGCTGCCAGGTTTAGGGTCCTGAGTTGGCTGTACAGAATCTGATTGTTTTGTTGGAACAGTAGATGAGGTATTTGAGGTAAGGTCCAGGCTGGGCATTGAGACAAGTTCCTTAAGACTGGATACCAGTACTGGCATGGCCAGTTTGCAGCAATCAGAATAATTTTTGGTTTCTCCTGTCTGACCTTTAGGAGTACTTTGGGGAGGAGAGGCAGTGGAGGAAAGGCATATACTGATAGATTTGTCCAGCTGAAAGATAAGGCATCCACTTTCCATGCTTGTCTGTGATAAGTTCTTGTGCAGAATCTTTTTAGTTGATTGTTGTGAGGGGAGGCAAATAGATCTATGTTCGGGCGTCTCCATTTCTTTATCATGCTGAAGACTTGTGGATCCAGGCGCCACTCGTGGGGATCCATGAGGTTTCTGCTTAGTTCGTCTGCCAGAGTATTTTCCTTTCCTGGCAGGAATTATGCCTGCAGATGAACTTGGTAAGTCAATTCTGTGTCCCATAAAGCCATGGCTAGTCTGCAAAGGGGGTAAGAGTGAGTGCCCCCCTGCTTATGTACCACATGACCGTGGTGTTGTCGGTCTTCATCTGCAGTTGTCCCGGATGAATTAGGTCCTTGAAGGCTATCAGGGCATTTTGAACAGCTAGCATCTCCTTTTGATTGATATGTAGATGCATTTGGTTTGCGGACCAGATGCCCTGAATACCTCTTCCTGCCATGTGGGCGCCCCAGGCATAATCTGATGCATCCGTCATAAGGTTCTGCCTGGCTGGGGGTATTGAGAATGGCTGTCCCTTGTTTTGGTGACAAGCCTTTGCCCACCATCGAAACTCCTGTTGCAGGCAGGGAATGAGAGAAATCATTGTTTCCAGGCTGTGGCAATGTTGTGTCCAGACACTTTTTAGGTACCACTGAAGTTTCCTCATATGCAGTCTTCCATATGGAATTAGTAGGATGCAGGATGCCATGAAACCCAAAGCCTGCAGAATTTTTCTTGCAGATAACTGGGCCTTTGTTGCCATTTCCTTGAAATAGAGAGTCAGTTGCCTTTGTTTGTCTGGTGTGAGATAAGCCATCTGGGCAGTTGTATTTAAGATTGCACCCAGGAATATTATCTCTTGTGAGGACACTTTTTTTTTTATTTCTTTTCATTGACTGTGTACCCTAGGCATGTTAAAAGTTTCTTCACAAATGCCAGATGCTGTAGTAGAATGTTCTTATTCTCTGCTCGAATGAGACAGTCGTCCAAGTAAGGATATATTTGTATTCCTCTGTCTGCAGAAAGCAATTACTGGTGCCAGGCACTTTGTGAAGACCCTGGGCGGAGTAGATAAGCCAAAGGGCAGTGCAGAGAATTGGTAATGCTTTGAGCCAGCTTTGAATCTGAGGTATCTTCTGCATGATTGTCTGACTGGGACATGTAGGTATGCCTCTTTTAGGTCTAAAGTCACGAGCCAAGCCTTGCTGTCCAGCATGGGCAGAAGCTGCTGCAAGGTCAACATCTTGAAATTGGGTATATCCAGGTAAGTGTTTAGAATAGATAGGTCCAGAATTGGTCTCCGCTTTGTCCTTTCTGGGTACCAAGAACAGTCTTGAGTAAAATCCTTGTCCCTGCTCTTGCTGTGGCACTTGTTCAATAGCCCCATGTGCATGAGAGATGCAACTTGTTTTTGAGTCTCTGCCCATTGATTTTTTGGCAGGTCTGGCCAACCGTTTGTCCTTGGCAGGGTATGGAAGTGAAACTTGTAGCCTTGTGACACTATGTCTAGAACCCATTTGTCCTGGGTAATAATGTGCCAATTTCTAGAAAAAAAGTGCTAGTTTTCCCCCTAAGGGTGCTGCCAGAAGATAAGTGCTTGGTACAGGCAGGGGGAAGTCATTGGGACTGTTTCCTGTATGGTTGTGATATGTCCTCTCCACTTTTGGAGGTAGAAGCACCCCATTGTTTAGACCTATACGAACCTTGTGGCTGTGATCTGCCTCTAGGGCGTCTGGATCTGCCCCTTTGAGGTCTCTCTGACACTGGAAAGGACCAATTCTTTGTAGGCCAGTGTCTGCTAAACCTAGGAGGGTGTACCTGTAAGAATTCCTTGACCGATTGCATAGATTTAGCTTTGTCCTCCATGTTCATTAACACCTCTTCTGCCTTAACACCAAACAGGGTATCATGCTGTAATGGAGCATCTAATAATTTTGCTTTGACATGATCAGGCAGATTTTGTTCCTTTAACCAAAAGCATGCCTCCTAATGACAGAACCCATAACAGCGGCCCTGCAGGAGGCCTCTAGAGAATCAAAACCACATTGCAAAGTATGCTTTCCAACTTGTTCAGCTTGCATGTAATAAATCCTGCATTTCTTTGTTTTCTACACATTCAGAATCTATCAACATTTTCTGTTTAAGCAGTGTTATGATATATTGCTGATATTTGAGCATATGAAACTGGCAATTTAATGCCCTTATAGCCAAGGTAGCAGATGTGTAAATCTTTTTTCCCCATCTGTCTAGCGCCCTAGAATCTCTGTCAGAGGGGGTATGGTTTTTTTGCAGTGGAAGCCTTGACCCCCTTGGGACCCTGAGAAATAGTTTCTGGGTCTGCAGCAGGGTTTTTGAAAAGGAATTTGTGAGAGTCAGGAACCCTGTAGTATCTGTCCGGCTTAACAGGAGCTGAAGGTAAGTAGTCAGGGGTCAGACTAGACTCTGAAAACACATCATCTACAATGTCTAACACAGGTGGAATAGCTAGAGGCCTGTGTTGAGGTAATAAAAGGAAGTCTCTGAGCCTTTTCTTAGATTCTGAAAAATCTCGGCTCTCCCAGTGGAAATGTTCCATCATGGTATGCAAGGTTTCCCCAAAAGAGTAGTCCTCAGGAGGAGAAGCTGAAGGAATAGATTCTTCAGCATCAGAATCCTCACAGGGAGGTAGGGAATATTCCTGATCAGAAGAGGAATCACAAGAAATGGAAACCTGATCTGAAGATTCATAGTCGGTCTCTTGCCTATCAGGAGGGGGATGTGAACTCCTGATCAAGCTAATTAAGTCTTCGGCCATTTTGAGCATTTGTTTTTTGGGCATGGAGGCCTGTCCATGAGGCTGTTGAACTTGTTTCTTTGTCCTTAAAGGTGCTTTAGTCTTTGCCTTTGAAGCTGAAGTCGTTTTAATGTATAATTGTTTAGGTCTGAATAAACCCTCAGAAGCAGATGCCTGCTCAGCGGCTCCGGACCCATCTGAGGGAATAGTATCCGAGGCTCCAATACTTTGAGCTTCTAGCGGCCTTGCCGACTCCACGTGGGTGTCGGTAGCGGCCTGCGACTCTAAAGTAGCAGGCGTCAGGGGCTGCGAAAGCGCCTCACTGAGAACCGGCAACTGACTTAGGAGAAGCCTCGTCGTCGGTTTTGGACCTCGGTAGCCTGTCTTTTTCTTTGTGTTTTCTGTGAACTCCAGTTGTCGGATGGCTATACAACGACATTGTATAATTAAATCTTCGGACAAAACAGCTTAATGCAAAATCGTATCGATGCTTAATAGTGCATTGGTTAAATCTAGCACAAAACCAACAACTAGCTACGTCGTAGTCAGGGCCTAGGCAAGGAATACAGTAAGAATGAAAGTCCTTATGAGGTATTTGCTTCCCACAAGAAATACAATTATTAACATTTTCTGACATCGGACTGGAGCAAGAAAAAAGCCATCGGATCTGAAATTCGAACACGAAAATCTCAGGAGTCGGCCAACCGGCACTTGCGAACTGCTTCTGCTTCGGGTATCGCGTGGCAAGAAAGACTGAAGAAAATGGCGTCGGCTGCATCTTTTATACCCCTGATGTCAGGGAAGGGGCGACAGCAGCCGACGCAGGAGCCAAGACTTTGGAATTCAGGCCGACTAAGGGCGACCTGCCAGCAGAATAACCCATATGTAATGACTGCAACAGTGAAACATGAAAAATATCTCCAGGATTTTTAAGAGGGCACTACCAGTTAACATTTCATCAAAATTATTACTGCAGAAAGTATGTGCAATGTGAGCCATCTTTACAGGCATCAACAGGGACCTCCACGCTTTCTCACTGGCATACAAAATTTGTAAGCCATGTTATGGTTTTGTCTACTAGTGGAGCAATATGGCATGCTTAAGTCAGTTCAGTGGCCTAAGTATAAACTGCTATACAATGCAGTCCAGAACTTTGCCAAAGACAAATCGGAGTTGCTGGCTACTGAGTCTTGTCTGCATGTATCAACTGGACACAAGCTGATTTAAGTATACTTTTCTCTGCACTTATTTAAGATTTGAGTCAGTAAATATTGTGCGTCTTTGATTCAGTAAATATTGTGCGTCTCTATCTGCAGTTAGTCCCCCCCCTCCCTGTTTCCTGTTGTGGTGTTAATCTTGGTGGCTTTGGAATTGCCCACCCCTGCTGTAAATCTGTTTCTGCACACTCCTCCTGGACCCATCTCATTTGCTCACTCAACTGAGTACAGTGAGATCATATTTTGATTTCAGATACTCCTACCAGTCCCATCTCCTCTGCGGTGTACAGAGAGAGCACTTGGGGAGGACATTCCCCTATAGTAGCTTAATCTGCTCTGTTTCCTCCCTCTCCAAAAAAAAAAAATTGCACATCATCTGCTTTACTATATTTGTGTTTCTTTCTACTTTATCACCTTATTTTGCTTTTGCCTTTTCTTAAAAGTACTCAATTGAATTTATTCTGCTGCCTTTATTAGTGCCTGTTAGTAGCCTGATTAAATTAAAACTGTTATTCTAAGGCCCTTGGTTTAAGCACTTGGGCTTCAAACCAGTTGTTTTACATTAAGAAGGTTTGTGGTCTGCACTGTTGTGGCAGGACAGGTAGCGTACATCCTTCTAAGTTGGGAACTGCTTATTGAAGGCTCAGTGTCTGTTATTTTAAAGTCTATTAGTTCTGGGTTAAACACTTGGGCTTCAGGCCATTTCTTTCACATTAAGAAGGTTTGTGGTCTGCACTCTTGTGGGAGGAGAAGCTAGGTTCTGCCCTTCTGAGCTGGGAATTTCTGGTTAAAGGCTTATTGTGCATGCTTACTTCAACTGTTTCATTCTGAAATCGGTACGCCTTGTTTGCTGTAGCACAGACTAGATTCAGGCCGGTTGGATCTAGCTTTGTTTGTATAACTTGTGCACTGATCCAGGCCGTCTTTTTTGGAGAAGGTTTCTCTGTACCCTAGTGGCAGGACTGTGCAGTTAGAACTTGTCTGATTGAAGACTGCTGGAACAGGGCTCAGTTTTGAGCTTTTTAACTGGTTAAGTGGGTAAAGTGTTGTTTTAATTGTATCTGCTCTTTTTCTGAACAAAAAAAATTTGTATATATACTTGTTTCCCACCTTTCTGAACTAGTATAGTCCAATTTTCAGGTCACTGCTGAATCCAGGGCTGTGTTGCCCATACCTTACTTGGATAGAAGGAAGTTTCTCTGTTCACCTGCAAGAGAGGGGAGCTTTGAGCAGCCTATCTGTCCCTGGATAAGTGGTTTAGCCCAGATGTTAGTAGTTTATTGGCTATTTTGGGCTAATTTCTATCTCTCTCACTTCCCTGCTATAAAAATTGCATTTGCACAGTTTTTGTGCTTGTATTCCACTCAGCAAGTGCCTTCCAGGTGTTCTGTAGTCTACAGCAGCAGAGAAACAAAAGAGTGACTTTGGAGTGATTAAGTATCATTTTTCTGCTTTTTTGCTGTCTTAACTAATTCCGCCTAAAATGCCAGTTTTATAGCGAATCTGTGATTTAAAAAGTTTGTTATTGCTACATATTGTACTTATTTGCTGCCTGCATTTGAATTAAGTCATTTTTGTGTTTAAATAATTTGTTTAACTGTTGTAGGCTACACACTAAAGTGTGATAGCCTTTTCTGTGCATTTAAAGTGTTGTTTTGATTGTACCTACTCTATTTTCTGAAAAAAATATATACACTTGTTACCTGCCTTTCTGAACTAGTATAGTCCAGTTTTCAGGTTATTACTGAATCCAGGGCTGAGTTACAAGTTCCTGTGTTTCCCATACCTTACTTGGATAGAAGGAAGTTTCTCTGTTCACCTGTGAGAGAGGGGAACTTTGAGCAGCCTATCTGTCCCTGGAGGAGTGGTTTCAGCCCAAAAGTTAGTATTTTACTGGCCATTTTGGGCTAATTTCTATCTCTTTCACTTACCTGCTATAAAAACCGCATTTGTGTGGTTTTGCGCACCGGGCAGCGCCGTTTAGCTAGATTAGGTAGAATTAAACTATTCTCGGCTCCACGAAGTCTACTCTTCAATTTTTCCCTTGGAACTAGACAAACCTTCAACTTTAACACTCAAACCATTCATTTCACAGTCAAGCACTTGCTTAAAACTCATAGCAAGCACTAATTAACCCTAGCACTAGACCCCCCTATACTGTACAGAAGGACAAGGCTCTCTATTCATCCCCACCAGCCAATCAGAAAAACAGCTTACTCTACTTATTATTCAGGCATGTCCAAAGGGCAGTTTCCGGTGTACTCTCCAGTCCAACTGGTGAATCTGGGCATTTTGAGGCAATGTTACAACTGCTTCATGTACACAGACAACCCTCTCCTCCTACCACCAAACACTAATATATGCGAGAGATGCAATTATACAGCCAAACTGGAGACAAAGCTCTCTCAACCCAAGACTGGAACCGATGGTCAAGAGGAGAAGGGTAACACTTGCAACACACCACCAGTCTCACATAGACCTAATAAACCAACACCAGCAAATAACATACATGAATACATGAAAACATACTCCGAGGCTCTAAATAAAAATCTAAAAAAGCAACAGAGACCTCCAAAGCAGACATCCAAGCAACCTCCACACCCCATCACCAACCATGAAACACATACTTCACATAATCAGTGTGCCACACAATCACAGCCCTTAATGCAAAATAACATGCGCAACACATTAGTAATAGGCGACTCTATGGTCAGGCACATTGATGTCCCACTAACTAGACTGGACAAGGAGAAGGTTACAGTTAGCTGCCTGCTGGGTGCCAGGATCCACCACATAACACAAGCAATCAGGTCACACCAGAACAAGTACAAATACGACTCTGTCATTGTCCATGTTGGTGTGAATGACCTGAGACGTACCTCCCTGGACTAGATGAAAAGAGACATGGAAGAGCTCTCTGATCATGTAGCCCAGGCCGGTATGACCCTGACTAGCATCCTGACTTCACCAAGAATGATGTCACAGTATAAAGAAAAAATTATCAATTTCAGCAATTGGCTAAGTTTCTGGTGTCATTCAAAGGGGATCCAGTATCTGTGCGCCTGGAATGACGTGCTCAACAAGCCACGTTGCTTCGCAAGAGATGGCTTGTACCGGTCACCCTTAGGCCTTTGAATACTGGCCAAGGCTCTTGCCGCCTCCATAGTGCCTTTTTTAGGCAATGCTCAAAAGACAAACCCACCACCATAAATAGCACAAGTAACCAAAAACTGAGGGTAATGCTACTCAACGCCAGAAGTCTAAACCTCAAAATGCACGCACTCGAGGCACTCCTCAGTATGGAGAACATAGACATCTTTGCAGTAACAGAAACCTGGTTTAAGGCTCCTGAGAGCACAGCAGCACTACTAGGCTATAACTCATACCATACCTTTCGGCCACAGAACCAAGACCAAAACACAAAAGGCGGGGGTGTATCCATATTCATCAAGAATACCCACACCTCCAGGTTAGTGGCGCAGCACAATGCATCAGAGATCATCCATGTGCAACTAACAATGGGCAAAACTGCAATTCAAACTGTAGCTTGCTACAGATCACCACCATGGCCCAGGACCCCCATTCCGCATTTCTGGAGACACTGGGAAATATGAAGGTCCTACCAAACACCCTAATACTGGGTGATTTCAATTACCCAAATTGGGAGAACTACTCAAGTACTAACTCAGTACTAACTAGTTCAAAATGATGTGAAGATTACTGATCCTACAGACATTGCCAACATACTGGCTGACAGGTTCAGTGCAAACTTCCCCTCCCCCCCAAAAGGAGAGATATCTATACCAAATGAGTGCAGCCCCCCAAACATCTCCAGCGCCCAAGTGAGAACTGCTCTCTCCAAAGCAAAAAACACAGCATCCATGGGACCCGATGGTGTCCCCGGCTGTGTGCTCCACGAACTCAATGAGGAATTAAACCCACAGCTAGGACAGCTGTTTAATCAAAGTCTTACCTCTGGATACGTACCCAGGGAGTGGCGCACTGCAACTGTGGTCCCACTTCACAAAGGCGGTGCCTCCACAGACCCTGGAAATTACCAGCCCATTAGCTTGACAAGC
Source organism: Protopterus annectens (assembly GCF_019279795.1). Lineage (NCBI taxonomy): Eukaryota > Metazoa > Chordata > Ceratodontiformes > Protopteridae > Protopterus > Protopterus annectens. The sequence continues at coordinate 830,426,255 of NC_056727.1, read as the reverse complement.
CTTATCTGCAAAGCCATGGAGAGGATCATAATGGACCTCATAAATAAAGACATAGGAATTTGCAGACTTTGGATCCAACCCAGTTTGGCTTTGTCAAAGGCAGATCATGCCTTTTAAACTTGGTTGACTTTTTGAAACAGTCACCAAAGCCATTGATGAGGAAAGGCAGTCCATACAGCCTACCTCGATCTGGCTAAGGCCTTGATACAATACCCCACTCGGGCATCATTGAAAAACTCATCAGCTTAAATGTTAACCCATACATCACAAGATGGGTTGCAAACTGGCTGAGTGACAGAACCCACAGGGTCAGAGTTGCTGGCGCCATGTCAGACTCAAAGCCTGTCACAAGTGGTGTCCCACAGGGCTCAGTCCTGGGCCCACTCTTGTTTGGCATCTACTTTTCCAAATACAAGCAAACACAGGAGGGTTATGGCTGACAAAGTTTGCAGATGACTGCAAACTGGGCCATAGTAGAAAAACACATCTGACACAGATATCCTTCAGAAGGGTCTCACAGAAGCGGATAACTGGTGCCAGAGCCACGGCCTAAAGTTAAATGCCAAAAATGCATAGTCATACCCTTCGGAAAAACAAGGTTACCCCTAGCTACCAAATAGGTGGCAATCCACTGAGCACAGAAGAAGTTATCAGGGACCTGGGGACCCAGGTTGATAGTAGTCTGTCATTCGACACCCATGTAGCTAAAGTAGTTAGGAAGTCCTTCTACATTGCCCACCTTATCATGAAGGGATTCTCATCTAGATCAAGGGAGGTCATAGTCTCCCTTTACTCATCACTCATCAGACCAATGATTGAGTACAATGCCCCATTGAATGTATCTGACCCGACACTTGCAGCAGCTGGAGAGGCCACAAAGTTCCTCACCAAAAGGATAAAGGGTCTCAAAATCTGTCCTATGCTGCCCGACTGAAAGAACTCCAGCTCTATTCAGTCGCCACGCTTGCTCAGAGGTGACCTTTGCCTAACATACAAGGCCATGTCAAACCCAGATTTGATGAATATGCTTCACCTCAAAAATCTAGATCCATCAGAGCCACAAGGGCGGAGACTTAAACCTCGACACGGCTATTAATAGGACGTGCTGGAGAGATAGATTCATCACCCAAAGACTCCCTATGCTGTGGAACAAAATCCCGGTACATGTGAGGCAGAGCACCTCGCTGGCCTTGTTCAAGAGAAATCTTGACCAATGGATGGGAGATCGCAGATATACCCCAGGAATTACCTCAGTGTCACTGCTCGACAGAGGCACAGCAAAATAATGGGTATAGTTCCCCATACTAAAGGGGTGGCGTAAGCCACAAAACAATGGGCTAGGCTTATAAATGCCCTCGGGCAGATAGCCTAGTATGAACCTATGAACCTATGAACTCCCTTGCCCAACACTTCCTAGAATTTATAAACTCGAACACCCTGGATCAACTGGTCAACACCCCCACCAGAGGGAACAACATATTGGACCCGATCATCACCAACATGGGCGACCGGGACACCAGAGGTCAACCCCTCGCTGGTTAGATCAGACCATATACTAATCACTCTGGATATCTACATTCCACCCCCACCCCCAATCAAGGAAACCACCGTGAAAAACTTTTCAGAAGCAAACTTCACGTTACTTAAGACTGAGGTGGAAAGGTTCACAGCCCCCATGCTAAAGTTCAATGCTGTCCAAGCTGCTGAAACCTTTACAAAGGCACTCTATGAACATCTGCAGGAATGCATGATTCGTGCTATCCCAAGTAAAGCCAAGACTCACTCCTCCAAGAAAAGGAAACCAGTCTGGTGGATCCCTGCCATAAACAAGCTATACAACAGAAGGAGGAAACTAGTAGAAAAGAGTAAAATCCCAAGAAGGAAAGACATCCCTGATCAGTATCAGCAGGAAACTACGATCCCTCATTAAATCATCCAAGGCTAGTTTCGAAAGAAAAATTGCCAATGACTCCAAAGATAACCACAAAGCGTTCTTTAGCTATGTCAAGAACCTACGTGGAAACTCTCAGATCTGCTCTGAGTTCGTGCAGAATGGCACAAAACACTCTGAACCAACTGATATTGCCAACATTCTGGCAGACAGGTTTAGTGCAAACTTCACCCCTTCTCACCCCCTAAAGGGCTCATAACCATACCAGAAGAATGTAGGGCCCCATCAATCACAGACACACAGGTTAAAACAGCCCTATCCAAAGCCAAAAACACAGCTTCAATGGGACCGGACTGTGTCCCAGGCTGTGTCTTACAAGAGCTCCAAAATGAACTAACCCCTTCACCTACTGTTCAAACTCAGCCTCTCTACAGGCTACGTACCCATAGAGTGGCACACAGCAACAGTTATCCCGCTCCACAAAGGTGGAGCCACAACGGACCCTGGGAACTATCGCACTATAAGCCTGACTAGCCTGGTCTGCAAGGCTATGGAATGCATCATCATGGAACTCATTAAAAGAGACATTGGGAACCACCAAACCTTGGACCCTACCCAGTTTGGCTTTGTTAAGGGCAGATCATGCCTCCTAAACCTGGTGGACTTCTTTGAGACAGTTACCAAGGCATTAGACGAAGGAAAGGAGGTCCACACAGCCTACCTAGACCTTGCAAAGGCTTTCGACACCATTCCCCATTATAGTATTATAGACAAGCTCACCATCTTGAACATAAAACCCTATGTCACGAGATGGGTTGCCAACTGGCTCATGGACAGAACCCACATGGTGAGAGTTGAAGGCTCTACGTCCGACTCTAAACTGGTTACAAATGGCGTCCCCCAGGGATTAGTCCTAGGACCCCTCCTGTTCGGTATATAGTTCTCAGAGGTACAGGCAAGCATAGGAGGACTATGGCTGACCAAGTTCGCAGACAACTGCAAACTAGAGGCCATAACGGATTCTCCAGCTGATACAGACACCCTCCAGATGGGTCCACTGAGACGGATACCTGGTGTCAAAATCATGGCCTCAAGTTAAATGCCAAAAAGTGGATAGTCATCCCCTTTGGAAAAAACAAAGTACCTGCGAACTACCACATAGGTGGTAGTCCCCTAAATACAGAAAATGTAATACGGGATCTGGGGGACCCAAGTAGATAGTAATCTCTCCTTTGATAATCATATTGCCAAGGTGGTTAGAAAATCCTTCTATGTGGTCCACCTAATCACAAAAGGGTTCGCATCTAGAACAAAAGAGGTTATTGTGCCTCTATTCATCACTCATTAGACCCATCATAGAATACAACGCCCCATTTGGGATGTACCTTACAAGACACCTGCAACAGCTGGAAGGGCTACAAAAGTACCTCACCAGCAGGATTACTGGCCTCAAACAGATGCCCTATGCAGCCCGACTCGAGAAACTCCAGCTGTACTTGGTAGCATACCGCTTACTCAGAGGTGATCTCTGCCTGACATACAAGGCCATGTCCAACCCAGAATTGATGGACATGCTCCACCTAAAAAAAAACAAATCCCGGAGAGTCACACGCTCTAGAGATATAAACCTCACCACAACGATAAATAGGACATGCTGGAGGGATAGATTCCTGTCCTAGAGACTCCCCATGCTTTGGAACAGGATTCCAATATACATCAGGCAGAGCCCCTCACTAACACTCTTCAAGAGAAACCTTGATGGGTGGGGATGGGAAACAGAAAATTTACCCCAGGGATCACTGCAGTGACTCTGCTGGACAGTGGCGCTGGGAGCTAATGGATCTGCTGGACAGAGGCACAGGGAACTAATCTAAGGGGGTGGCGAAAGCCAACACATTCTGGCTAGGCTTACAAATGCTATTGGGCAGATAGCCTAGTACTTGCCTATGAACCTAAAAGTGATTTAGCAACAGACAAATGAACTGTGCACTATACAGAATGCAGAATTAATGGTGGACTCCCAGTTTATCATGAATATGAACATCAACTGCTAAAAATCAAGTTCATATGCTTCTTACCAGTTCTCATCTCTGGACAGGTGCACTCGCTGAACTAGATTCAAAATGCTATCAACAACAGTTTCAGGTCCAAGTGTCTCAGAAAATGCCTGTACAAAACAACCAGTGTAGTGTAAGATTAAAGGTCATTCCTGTCAAACATTAAAACATGTTTTTCCTCAGTTTATAATTCAATACTTTATCACACAAGTCTGTCTTTTTCTAAATCAATTCACAAAACAGACAGTCTCATTTTTCTACAATTAACTTTCTGCATTGGTTTAACTCAAGTCTTACTTAGACAAAAAAACAAAACAATGAAAGAAAAAAGGTGATAATACTAAATGACTATGCCACAAAATGTTTAACACATCAAATAAAAAGCAATATAGTAAAATTCAAAGCACAGCTTTAAACAACTTAAAAAGACCTAACAAAAAATATAACAACCTACTCAAACTTAGGTGTTACCCTATAACATCTCTCACCCCCCCCCCCCCCCAAAAAAAAAAGTGCCTTTCTGTGCAGGGATTCTCTTCTGCACACACATTCCTGTGACAAACCTAATCCAACATTATGCCAAACTCTACTGAAGGAATACACTGTTAACAAATAAACATTTAGTCTCAAAACACTGGAAAAATCCTCTGTTGAATTAAAGTAGTTTTCAATCATTCAGTCATTTATAAGTGCAGTGAACAAACACGGCTTGATGTTTCCTCATGCTCCCAGACTATATTGTTATCTTGCTGTAACTGTTACTCACTAGTTCTCATACATGTGGTACTTCTTAAATATCCTAAGCCAGTTCATTTGCTCAAGTAAAGGAACAGGACTTGTTCCAGTCAAGAAACCAGAACTGAACTGCAACTTAGTTCAGATGACTCAGACCAGGACGCATCAGTTCTATAGGCAATATAATTCAGTTTCAATGTCTAAGCACAACATCAGGAATAATGCTGCAGGTCTGAACCAAGAGAAGTGGTGCCATGAAATAGCAAATGCATATGCTCACCTCATCATTCTAACTGAATAGGTCACTTATGCAGTAAGCCAGCTTTATCAATTTTTACTTCATTTCTGTACCAGCATTGGAAGGGACTATCCAGCCATTCATTCATCCATCCATGCATGTTATGAGGTTTTCAAATATGAAAGCAGCATTCCCATAACCCCTTCAGCACCTTTACTCACAGAATGACTTATGGTTGCACTGGGGTCCCAAAAGCATGTTACAACTATACTTAAAATGAGGTGAAGAAAAAAAAATGTTTTGTAGAGGCATAGTAAAATGAAAGTCAGTATTTGCTTTACAAACCAGCTCCATATATTTAAGGATGGCCAGTTACTCAAAATGTGAATCAATTAAAAAGAAAGAATTGTTTTTCAAGGCAGAATGGTACAATGTCAGGTGGGCAAGTACTCCACAACAGTTCTTCCTCCTGCATCCACAATATTTGATAAAAGTTAATACAAGGTCACTATATATCATGGAAAAGGAAATTCCCTGAACATGGCAACTTCTCATGAAAAAATAGAATTTTAACTGTTTTATCCCACTGCTGACTGCCCATCCTCAAGCTTCTGTAATCAACCCACTCACTCCCTGTACAGCAAAAGCAGATCTCAGAGACAGTCATTTGGGCAGCCATCACGGGTTTCCCCATTTATACCTCCAATTCAGCCATCTGGTGACTGACAGACACCCACATCACCACAAGGGCTGACTCTGCCTCCCCACTGTTACATGCAAATACTCCAGTGGGGGCTCCATCATCAGCTTGGTAGGCTAATTCCATGTCTCTCGTTATGGCCGTTTTACCAATCAATCCTCTGCAAGCATATAGTGAAAAAGATACCAGACCCAATCCCTCCCCCGCCGCCCCAGTCTGATGGTACCCGTATCTTTAACTGAACTTAGGTTGTTTCAGCTTTATCCACCTAGTTTACAGAGCTGTCTTAACGACTAAATCTTCTGACAAAATGCCATTATTCAAAGCACTTGGGTGGTATACAAAAGTCATGGGCTATAGGATCCCTAATCAAAGGCCAAGCACAACTGCAAATATTTAGAGAAAATTCGGTGTAAAATCTTGCCATAATGTTAGATGTCCCTCCCTTCACTGATGTAGCATTCCCTACTAAAGGTGTCCCTTGCCTAGGGTAGCCCAACATCCGTTAGTATACCAAAGCCTTAGGTTATCAAGATCATATGTCAAAAGTACAGTTTTGTACCTACCATAAATGTAGATGTTCGAGTGTTCACACTGCTGCAGTCATCACACTTGGGTTATCCTGCCGTCAGGCGGTCCCGCAGTCGGCCAGAGTTCCAAAGTCTTGGTCCGGTGTCGGTTGCTGTCGCTTCTTCCCGGACGTCAGTGCGCCAGGGGTATATAATATGCATCCAACGCCATTTTCTTCAGTTTTTCTTGCCCCAGATGTCAGGTGTCCCCAAGTGGGTAGGCAATACATATTGCTAATCAAAAATATACATATAAAATAAAAACAATACCTTCAGTTACCAGCAAATGCACCCTAAAGGTTGTATAGGATAGAAGGGTATAGCTAAGTCCAGCTAGTTCAGAGGGGATGGAGGGAGGGTAACCTGGACTGCAGCAGTGTAAACACTCGAACATCTACATTTATGGTAGGTACAAAACTGTACTATGTTCATCGTGTTACACTGCTGCAGTCATCACACTTGGGTTGAATCCCAAAGCTAAGTTTGGGTGGCCGGTCTATAAAGAGTTAGGATTGGCTAGGAGACCCTGCAGAACTGCAGTGGCAAATCCTGCTCTGGATTTAGAGTAGAGAGGCAGGTGGTAATGCTTGGTGAAGGTGTGCACTGCACTCCAAGTTGCAGCCTCCAATATTTCCCTGGTAGGTACTCCTCTGAGAAAGGCTGCTGAAGTGGCTGTTGCCCTGGTGGAATGAGGCCTATTGTTATTAGGGGCTGATTTTCCATGCTGAGTGCAGCAGTACCAAATACAGTGTCCTTATCCATTTGGATATAGTCTGCTTTGAGATAGCCTTGCCTTCTTGATCCTGCAGCATATGCTACAAACAGTTGATCAGTTTTCCTGAAAGCTTTTGTTTTGTCCAAGTAGAAGCGTAGCTGCCTGTGGATGTCCAAAGAATGCAGAAGTTTCTCCCCTTTACTTTGGGGGTTTGGATAAAAAGTAGGCAAATGGATGGTTTGGTTAAGAGCCACACTAGATACCACCTTTGGCATGAAGGTAGGGTTTGTCCTTAAAGATACCCTGTCCTGATGAAAAATTATAAAAGGTTCCACTGCCATTAATGCCTGTAGCTCTGAGACTCTTTGTGCTGAAGTTACTGCCAGGAGCAGAGCTGTTTTTCCATGAAAAAAATTTTAGTTCGGCCTTATTGACTGGCTCAAAAGGTGGTAGGGTCAGTTTTTCCAAAACGAAATTGAGGTCCCAAGTTGGTGTTGGTGCTCTCTGGGGCAGTCTTATGTTTTTAATCCCTCTGAGGTACTGCTTTAGCAAGGGATGAGAGAATAAAGGAGGATCCGTGGTGTAATGTGCAGACATGGCAGAGGCGTGGATCTTAATTGATGAAAAGGATAGGCCTCTGTCCAGCATCTCAGTTAAGTATTGTAAAATCTGAGGAATGTTTGGAACAAGAGGGTCAAGGCTGTGAGCCTGGTTCCAGGCACAGAATCTCTTCCATTTTTCTGAGAAAGCTTTCCTGGTGCTAGGCCTCCTGGCCTCCAAAATGACATCCATAACAGCTTTAGAGAGAGGCGATGCCTGTTTGACTAAAGTATCTGCCATGCAGCCAGGTTTAGGGTTTTGAGCTGACCATGCAGGATCTGATTGCTTTGTTGAGTCAGAAGGTGTGGAATTTGGGGCAAAATCCATGGTGGGCCCTGAGCCAAGTTTCTTAAGACAGGGTACCAGTGCTGGCGTGGCCAGTCTGGAGCAATTAGGATCATCTCTGGTTTTTCTTGTCTGGCTTTTAGGAGTACCTTTGAAAGGAGAGGCAGTGCTGGGAAGGCATAGACTTTTAGGTTTTTCCAGCTGAACAGAAGAGCATCCACTTTCCATGCTTGTTTGTGAGAAGTCCTTGTGCAGAATTTTTGTAGTTGGCAATTGAGGGGAGGCAAAAAGATCTATGTCTGGGCATCCCCATTTTTGTGTTATCATGCTGAAGATTTGCGGATTCAATTTCCATTTGTGAGGGTCCATGATATTTCTGCTTAGGTAGTCTGCCAGAGTATTTTTCTTTCCTGGCAGGAATTGTGCTTGCAGGTGAACTTGGTACGTTAGAGCTGTGTTCCACAAGGTCATGGCTTGCCTGCATAGGGGATAAGAATGAGTGCCCCCTTGTTTGTTTATGTACCACATTACTGTGGTGTTGTCTGTCTTTAGTAATAGTTGTCCTGGATGTAGAAGGTCCTTGAAAGCTGTTAGGGCATTTTGAACAGCCAACATCTCTTTTTGATTGATGTGAAGATGCATCTGGTCTGTGGTCCACTTGCCCTAAATGCATTTTCCTGCATTGTGTGCGTAATCCAAAGAATCTGTTATTAGAGTTTGCCTGGCTGTGGGTTGGGTAAAAGGCTGACCCTTGTTTAGGTGACATGCCTGTGCCCACCATCAAAACTCTTGTTGTAGGCATGGAATCATTGGAATGATTGCTTCTAGACTGTGAGAATGTTGAGTCCAAACACTTTTTAGGTACCACTGTAATTTCCTCATATGCAGTCTGGCATATGGCATTAGTAGTATGCAGGATGCCATGAATCCTAGGGCCTGCAGAAGGGAGATGGGACGTTTTTGCCAGTAGTTGAAAATATTGAGTTAGTTGCACTTGTTTGTCTGGCGTGAGGTAAGCCATCTAGGCCGTTGTATTTAAGCTGGCACCCAGGAATGTAATCTGTTGTGAGGGCACTAGTTTTGACTTCTTTTCGTTTACTGTGTACCCTACAGAAATTAGCAACTTTTTCACAAACGCCAGATGCTGTAGAAGAATGTTCTTTGTCTCTGCTTGAATGAGGCAATCGTCCAGGTATGGATATATTTGAATTCCTTTTTGTCTGCAAAATGCAATTACTGGTGACAGGCACTTTGTGAAGACCCTGGGCACAGTAGATAAGCCAAAGGGCAGTGCAGAGAATTGGTAGTGCATTGTACCAGCTTTGAATCTGAGGTATCTTCTGCAATTTTGTCTGATAGGGACATGCAGGTACGCCTCTTTGAGGTCCCGAGTAACAAGCCAAGCCTTCTTGCCCAGCATGGGTAGAAGCTACTGTAATGTCAACATTTTGAATTTCGGAATATCCTGGTAAGTATTCAGAATTGAAAGGTCCGGTATAGGCCTCCAGGCTTTGCCTTTTCTGGGGACCAGGAAGAGTCTTGAGTAAAATACTTGCCCTTGTTCCTGTTGTGGTACTTTTTGTATAGCTTTCATGTCCATGAGGGCTGAAATTTGTTTTTGTGCCTCTGCCCATTGATTTTGTGGCAGGCCTGGCATTCCTTTTAGCTTTGGTAAAGTATGGAAGTGGAATCCGTAACCTTGAGACACAATATTCAGGACCCATTTGTCTTGGGTGATTTTTTACCAGTTTTGAGAAAAAAGTGCTTGTTTTCCCCCTAAGGGGGCTTCCAAAAGGGACGTGCTTAGCGTACGCAAAGGAAAGTCATTGTGACGGTTTCCTGTAAGGTTGAGACTTGTCCTCACCTCCTTTTGGGGTTGAGGTGCCCCACTGTCGTTGTCTGTTTGAGCCTTGGGTTTGAGATCTGCCTCTTGGGCGTCTGTATCTGCCTTTCTGTGGCCTGACACTGGAAAGGACCAATTTTTTGTTGGCCAATTTCTGCTAAACCGAGGTGGCTGTACCTGTAAGAAATCCTTGACTGTTTGCATAGATTTAGCTTTATCCTCCATTTTCTTTAACACCTCTTCTGCCTTAACACCAAACAATGTATCATGTTGTAAATGAGCATCCAATAACTTTGCCTTAACATGATCAGGTAAACTCTGTTCTTTTAACCAAGCATGTCTTTGAATAACAGAACCTGTAACTGCGGCTCTGCAAGAGGCCTCTAAAGAATCAAAACCCCGTTGCAGAGTATGTTTTCCCACCTGTTTAACTGCATGCAATAAATCCTGCATTTCTTTACAATCAGGAGCTTCTGAGCTAGCAAGCATTTTCTGTTTTAACTGAGCCATTAAATATTGTTGGTACTTAAGCATGTGAAACTGGCAATTTAAAGCTCTTACTGCTAAAGTTGCAGACGTGTATACTTTCTTCCCCCATCTATCCAAAGCTCTGGAATCTCTGTCAGAGGGTACTGGATTTTTTGCAATGGAAGCCTTAACCCCTTTTGGACCCTGGGAAATAGTTTCTGGATCAGCAAAAGGGTTTTTGTAAAGAAACTTGTGAGAGTCAGGGACTCTATTATACCTATCTGGCTTGGCTGGAGCAGGGGGCAGAGAGTCAGGAGATAAGCTGGATTCAGAGAACACATCATCCACAATGTCTAGCACAGGCGGAATAGCCAGGGGCCTGTGCTGAGGCAATAAGAAGAAATCCCTGAGCCTTTTCTTGGATTCTGAATAATCCTGCCTTTCCCAATGGAAATGTTCCCTCATGGTATGTAAAGTTTCCCCAAAAGAGTAATCCTCAGGAGGAGAGGCTGAAAGGATGGATTCCTCAGCATCAGAGTTCTCATAGGGGGGGTAAAGAGTATCCCTGGTCTGAAGAGGAATCAGAGGAAATGGAAACCTGATCAGAGGAGTCAGTCTGTGTCCTGCCTAGGCCTTTTCTCAGGAGGGGGATGGGAACCCCTGATTAGAGTAATGAGGTCTTCGGCCATTTTAAGCATCTGTTTCTTAGGCATGGAGGACTGTGCAGGAGAATGCTGTACTTGTTTCTTTGTCTTTAATGGTACCTTTGTCTTGGCTGTTGTTTTAATGGTAAGTTGTAAAGGTCTGAAAACACCTTCAGACGCCGGTGCCTGCTCAGCGGCTCCGGACCCATCTGAGGGATTAGTTTCCGTAGGCCCAATACCTTGAGTTTCCAGAGGCCTAGATGTCTCCACGTGGGAGTCGGAAGCGGCCTGTGGCTCTGAGGTAGCGGGTGTCAGGGGCTGCGAAAGCGCCTCACTGAGAACCGGCGACTGGCCTAGAAGAGGTTTTGTCAGTTTTTGACCTCGGATGCCTGTCTTTATCCTTGTCTTTGCGTTTTTTCGGTATTGAGGTCGTCGGCTGATCTGACGGCATGGTATAATTGAACCTTCGGCCAAAGTAATGTAAAGCAAAATCAAAACGTCTTTTTATAGTGCGTTTGTTGAATCTTGCACAAAACCGACAACTAGTGACGTCGTGATCAGGGCCTAGGCATGGAATACAGTAAGAGTGGAAGTCCTTATGAGGTATTTGCTTCCCACAAGAAATACAATTATTAACTTTTTCTGACATCGGTCTGAGGCAAAAAAAAAGGTTTCCCCAACGGGGTACTTAGCTTTATTGAAGATTTCGGATCTGAAATTCGACTTCGAAAATCTCAGGAGTCGGCCGACCGGCACTTGCGAACTGCTTCTGCTTCAGGCAACGCGCGTCAAGAAAGACTGAAGAGAATGGCGTCGGATGCATATTATATACCCCTGGCGCACTGACGTCAGGGAAGGAGCAACAGCAACCGACGCCGGACCAAGACTTTGGAACTCTGGCCGACTGCAGGACCGCCTGACGGCAGGATAACCCAAGTGTGATGACTGCAGCAGTGTAACACGATGAACATCATATGCAGCCTGCTCATGGAGTAGGTTATAAAGGTGACGTACAGAAATATATACCTCAGAACTGAATAACTCCAGGAAGAACAACAGTCCAAGGAGTAAGAGGAAATAATGGACATGTGCATCCAAAAGGGAAAAAGGAGGCATAGACAGAAGAGGGAGGAGGAGGGAGAGACTACTACAAGTGAAGGGAAGGACATCTATTGTTACGCTAAGATTTTACACAACTGTACTATGTCCTTCCATATCACTGTTGCAACATACCTTACTAAAGAAAGAGTACAAAAGCAGAAGAGGAAATCTTGGAAGAAAGCCCAGCAGGGTCCTCAAAAAAGCCATGCAGGATAGCTCTGACAAAGCCAGCTCTAGTCCTGGAAATAACATCTAATTTGTAATGCTTAGTAAAAGTGTGGACAAAAGTCCAAGTAGCAGCCTCAAGGATGGAATTGGTATCTAATTCTTTGAAGAAAGCACCAGGTGAAGCTACAGCCCTGGTAGAAGGAGCCTTTACAGAAGTAAAAACGCTTTCCCCATGAAAGGGGTAACAAAAAGAAATGGCCTTAGAAATTCATGAAGGAATGGTTTGCTTAGAAACAGTCAAACCTAGAGACCTAGGATGACAGGAAATAAAAAGTTGCTCAGACTTGCAAATGGCCTTAAGTCTTATCCAACTAATATCGGAGCTGCCTATGTAAATCCATGGTGTAAAGAACCTTCTCACAGGCAGATTGTGGAGAAGGAAAAAAGTGGGCACATTAACAGACTAAGAGAATTCATTAACCATCCCAGGCATAAAAGAAGGATTTGTAGAAAGAAACACCCTGTCCCTATGAAAAAAGTACAGTTGTGTACACTTACCATAAATGTAGATGTCCGAGTGTATTCACTGCTGCAGTCATTACATTTGGGTAAATCTGCTGGCAGGTTGCCCTCAGTCGGCCTGAATTCCAAAGTCTTGGGTCCTGCGTCAGTTGCTGTCTTCTCTTCCATGACGTCAGGTCGTCAGGGGTATAAAACATGCAGCCAACGCCATTTTCTTTAGTTTTTTCTTGCCCCCGATGTCAAGTGCCCCCAAAAAGGTAGCAATATTATATTTGTAAATATGCATGCATCAATATAAACTTTACATTCATCTACAAGCAAATACACCACATAGGTTGTAGAAGATAGAGAAGGAAAGATAAACTGTAGAATGACAGGGGGATGGCGGGTGGGTAACCTGGACTGCAACAGTGAATACACTCGAACATCTACATTTATGGTAAGTGTACACAACTGTACTATGTTCTTCGTGTTTCACTGTTGCAGTCATTACATTTGGGTAGAATCCCAAAGCTATGGTTGGGAGGCTGGAGCTAAACAGCATTAGGTGAGGCTATAAGGCCCTGCAGCACTTCAGTGGCAAAGCCTGCCCTGGACTTGGAGTAGAGAGGCAAATTGTAATGCTTTGTAAAGGTGTGAACAGAACTCCAAGTAGCAGCCTCTAGAATGTCCTTGGTTGGTACTCCTCTGAGAAAGGCTGCTGAAGTAGCTGCAGTTCTGGTGGAATGAGACCTAATGCCCTTGGGCACAGGTTTGCCATGGTGCAAGTAGCAGAAATGGATGCAATGGCTTATCCACTTTGAAAATGTCTGCTTTGAAATAGCATTTCCTTCTGATCCTGCAGCATATGACACTAGTAATTGCTCAGCTTTTCTTAGAGCTTTCGTCCTGCTCAAGTAGAATCTTAGCTGTCTGTGTACGTCCAAGGAATGCAGAATTTTCTCCCCTTTGTTCTGTGGATTTGGATAAAAAGTTGGCAGATGAATTGGCCACACTAGAAATTACCTTAGGCATAAAAGTAGGATTTGTCCTCAGAGACACCCTGTCTGGGTAAAATATGATAAAAGGCTCTACAGCCATGAGAGTCTGTAGCTCTGAAACTCTTCTTGCTGAAGTAATTGCTAGTAGCAGACCTGTCTTCCATGATAAGAACTTTATATCAGCAGTAGCAGCTGGTTCAAATGGAGGCAGGGTGAGCTTTTCCAAGACATAATTGAGGTCCTATGCAGGTAATGGTGATCTTCTAGGAGGCCTTAAATTTTTGGCTCCTCTAAGATACTGCTTTAGCAAAGGATGAGAAAAGATTGGTGGCTCTGTATTGTAATGAGCTGAAATGGCAAAGGCATGGATTTTAATTGATGGGAAAGATAGGCCTTTGTCAAGCATTTCAGTTAAGTATTGTAATATCTGAGGAATCTGTGGTTCTGCTGTATCAGTTCCTTGTGCTCGATTCCAAGCACAGCACAGAATCTCTTCCATTTGTCAGCATACGATTTTCTAGTACTAGGCCCTCTGGCTTCCAAAATGACATCCATCACCACTTTACTGAGAGGTGTCATTTGTATGACTACAGGATTAGCCATGCTGCCAGATTCAGAGTTTGTAGTTGATTGTGCAGGATCTGATTGTTTTGCTGGGACAATAGTTGCGGTTTTTGAGACAAGGTCCAAGCTGGGTATTGAGACAAGTTTCTTAGGATTGGGTACCAGTATTGGCGGGGCCAGTCTGGGGCAATTAATATCATCTTTGACTTCTCGTCTGACCTTTAGGAGGACCTTGGGTAGAAGAGGCAGAGGAGGAAAGGCATAAACTGATTTGTTTTTCCAACTGAAGGATAGGATGTCTACTTTCCATGCTTGTCTGTGATAAGTCCTTGTGCAGAATCTTTTCAGTTGATAATTTTAAGGACAGGCAAATAGATCTATGTCCCCCATTTCTCTGTTATCATGCTGAAGACTTGTGGATTTAGTTTCCACTCGTAAGGATCCATGAGGTTTCTGCTTAAATAGTCTGCCAGAGTGTTTTGTTTTCCTGGCAGGAATTGAGCTTGTAGATGTATTTGGAAGGTCAAAGCTGTGTTCCACAGTGCCATGGCTAATCTGCAAAGGGGGGTAAAAGAGTGTGTGCCCCCTTGCTTGTTTATATACCACATGACTGTGGTGTTGTCCATCTTTATCAGTAGTTGTCCTGGATGAAGCAAGTCCTTGAAGGCTTTTGAACAGCTAGTATATCTTTCTGGTTGATATGTAGATGCATTTGATTTGGTACCCATATGCCCTGAATGCATCTTCCTGCCATGTGGGCCCCCAGACATAGTCTGATGCATCTGTTGTTAAGGTTTGGCTGGCAGGGGGTAGAGTGAAGGGCCGTCCCATGTTTTGGTGACAGGCCTTTGCCCACCATAGAAACTCCCGTTGCACGCAGGGAATGAGAGGAATCATTGTTTCCAGACTCTGTGAATGTCGACTCCATAAACTTTTTAGGTACCACTGAAGTTTCCTCATATGCAGTCTTGCATATGGAATTAGTAGGCTGCAGGATGCCATGAAGCCCAGAGCCTGCAGAATTTGTCTTGCAGAAGACTGGGTTTTTGTTGCCATCAGTTTGAAGTAAGTAGTCAGTTGCCTTTGTTTGTCTGGCGTGAGGTAAGCCATCTGGGCAGTTGTATTCAAGCTTGCACTCAGGAATGTTATCTTTTGAGAGGGTACCAGTTGTGATTTATTTTCGTTTATTGTGTACCCCAGGCATGTTAGAAGCCTTTTCACAAATGCCAGGTGTCGTAGAAGAGTGCCCTTGTTCTCTGCTTGAATGAGACAGTCGTCCAAGTAAGGATATATTTCTATACCTCTTTGTCTGCAAAATGCAATTACTGCTGCCAGACACTTTGTAAAGACCCTGGGCGCAGTAGATCAGCCAAAGGACAGTGCAGAGAATTGGTAATGCATTAAGCCAGCCTTGAATCTGAGGTATCTTCTGCACGATTGTCTTATTGGGACATGCAGGTATGCCTCTTAGGTCTAATGTCACCAGCCAAGCATTCCTGCCCAGCATGGGCAGAAGCTGCTGCAAAGTCAGCATTTTGAATTTTGGAATGTCCAGGTATGTGTTTAAAATCGATAAATCTAGTATTGGCCACCAGGCCTTGTCCTTTCTGGGTACCAAGAACAGTCTTGAGTAAAAACCTTGTCCTTTTTCCTGTTCTGGTACTATCTGAATGGCCCCCATATCCATGAGGGACGTAACCTGTTTCTGTGCCTCTGCCCATTGATTTTTTGGCAGATCTGGCCAACCATTTGTCATTGGCAGAGTGTGGAAGTGGAATCTGTATCCCTGTGATACGATGTTTAGTACCCACTTGTCCTGGGTTATTAACTTCCAATTTTGAGTAAAAAGTGCTAATTTTCCCCCTATGGGTGCTGCCAAAAGATAAGTGCTTGGAGTAGGCAAAGGGAAGTCATTGGGATTGCTTTCTGTAGGTTTGCGCTTTATCTCCTCCAGATTTGGAGGTGGATGCGCCCCATTGCTTTGACCTGTATGGGTCTTGAGCCTGGTACCTGGAACCCTTAGGGCATCTGGATTTGTCCCTTTGAGCTCTGTCTGACACAGGAAAGGACCAATTTTTTGTAGGCCAGTGTCTACTGAATCTTGTTGGCTGCACTTATAAGAAATCTTCAACAGTTTGCATAGACTTAGCCTTGTCTTCCATTTTCTTTAAAACCTCTTCTGCCTTAATACCCAAACAGAGAATCATGCTGTAAAGGTGCATCTAACAATTTAGCTTTAACATGATCAGGCAAATTTTGTTCCTTTAACCAGGCATGCCTCCTAATCACAGATCAAGTAGCTGCGGCCCTGCAGGAGGCCTCAAAAGAATCAAAACCACATTGCAAAGTAAGCTTTCCAACTTGTTCAGCTGCATGCAATAATTCCTGCAATTCTTTATTTTCTGCACATTCTGAAATCAACATCATTTTCTGTTTCAGCAATCCCATAACATGTTATTGGCACTTAAGCATATGAAATTGACAGTTTAAGGCCCTGATTGCCAAGGTTGCTGATGTATAAACCATTTTTCCCCATCTGTCCAGTGCCCTTGAATCTCTGTCAGAGGGGGTAGGGTTGTTTGCTGTTGAGGCCTTAACTCCCCTTGGACCCTGTGAAATAGTTTCAGGATCAGCAGCAGGGATTCTAAATAAAAATGTATGTGAATCAGGGACTCTGTAATATCTGTCAGGCTTACTGGGAGCCGGAGGTAGAGTCAGGGGTCAAACCTGTCTCCGAAAACACATCATCCACAATGTCTAAAGCAGGGGGAATGGCTAAAGGCTTGTGCTGAGGGAGAAGGAGGAAATCCCTGAGCCTCTTTTTTGATTCTGAGAAGTCTTGACTCTCCCAGCGAAAATGTTCCCTCAAAGTATGCAAAGTTTCTCCAAATGAATAATCCTCAGGAGGAGATGCAGATGGAATAGACTCCTCAGCAACAGAATCCTCACAGGGAGGTATAGATAATTCCTGATCAGAAGAGGAATCAGAAGAAATAGAAACCTGATCTGAAGATTCATAATCAGTGTCTTGCCTAGGCCTTTTATCTGGATGGGGATGGGTACCCCTGATCAAGGTAATAAGGTCTTCAGCCATTTTGATCATCTGTTTTTTAGGCATAGAGGCCTGTGCACGTGGCTCATGCATCATTTTTTTTAGGTTTACAAGTTGCTTTTGTCTTTTGTTTTGCAGCTGTAGTCGGTTTGATGTACAAATGTTGAGGTCTGAGTACACCCTCAGAAGCCGGTGCCTGCTCAGCGGTTCTGGACCCATCCAAGGGAGATACATCCGTCGGTCCAATACCTTGAGTATCTTGCGGCATGCTGGACTCCACATGGGAGTCGGTAGAGGCCTGCAACTCGAAGGTAGTGGGTATCAGGGGCTGCGAAAGCGCCTCACTGAGTACCGGTGACTGGCTTAGGAGAAGCTTTGTCGTCAGTTTTGGATCTCGACTGCCTTTCTAGGTCCTTTTCTTTGCGTTTTTTATGTACTCCGGTAGTCGGATTGCTATCCGACGACATTTGGTAGTTAAATCTGTTTCCAAAATACTTTGATGCAAAAATATACCAACGCTTAATAGTGTGTTGGTTAAATATAGAACAAAACCGACAACCAGACATGTTGTGATCAGGGCCTTGGCAAGGAATACAGTATAAATGGAAATCCTTATGAGGTATTTTCTTCCCACAAGTAATACAATTATTAACTTTTTCTGACATCGGTAAAAAGCAAGAAAAAAGTTTCCCTAACGGGGTACTTAGCTTTAGTGAAGACTTCGGTTCTGAAACTCAAACTCGAATATTTCAGTAGTTGGCCGGCCGGCACTTGCGAAATGCTTCTGGCACCGCGCAGCAAGAAAGACTAAAGAAAATGGTGTCAGCTGCATGTTTTATACCCCTGATGATCTGACGTCATGGAAGAGAAGACAGCAACCGACGCAGGACCCAAGACTTTGGAATTCAGGCCGACTGAGGGCAACCTGCCAGCAGATTACCCAAATGTAATGACTGCAACAGTGAAACACGAAGACATCTAAAAAACAAAGGACACCCACAAGGGCCTGAAGCTCAAGACACCCGTCTAGGTGAAGTAAGGGCAAAATGAAGAACAGCCTTCCATACACAGTGCTGCAATGAAGCTGAAACTGCAGGCAGTTTTTCAAGAACAAAATTAAGGTCCAAAGAAGGGGGAACAGGCTTCCTAGAAGGCCTAATATGAAGGATGCCTTTAAAAAATTGCTTGACCTCAATACCTAGAAGTCAAAGGAGGAGTCAAAGACAGACAAGCAGAAACAGCTGAAAGGTGAGCTTTAAATGAAGAATATGCCAACCAAACATGCAGCAATTCATACAAATAAGACAGAACCAAAAGAACTTTCACAGAAAGTAGATCCAGGTTCCGAGCAAGACACCAGACAGAAAATCTCTTTCATTTGGACAAATAAGATTTCCTGGCTTCCTGCAGAACCTGCAGCATGTCCTCAGAAAAAAGGTGGCTATAAAAGGGATTTAAATCCTATTACCAACAGTGTCAGTTGAAGAGTGGACAAATGAGGATGGATGAGAGAGACCCCTTATCCTCTGTAAGTCCACCTTGTGAGGTAACTTGTGGTGATTGCCCTTGCCTAGGTGCAGAAGAAACGACCAATGCTGTCTGGGCCAAAAGGGAGTCCTGTTCTATCTTGAGCAGGACCCTCAGTATGAGAGATAGGGCAGGGAAGGCGTAGAAAAAGATCCACTTCCAAGGAGAAAGGGAGTCCACCTTCCATGCCTGAGGACTTGTGACTCTGGTGCAAAAGACAGGAAGCTGTCTGTTCAGAGGGGAGACAAAGATCTGAGGAGTACCCCACTAATGGACAATGTCCAGAAACACATCTCTGTGAAGCATCCACTCATGAGTCTGTGTTATGGACCTGCTCAAGAGATTCTG
Source organism: Protopterus annectens (assembly GCF_019279795.1). Taxonomy (NCBI): domain Eukaryota; kingdom Metazoa; phylum Chordata; order Ceratodontiformes; family Protopteridae; genus Protopterus; species Protopterus annectens. The sequence continues at coordinate 830,407,248 of NC_056727.1, read as the reverse complement.
CCGCAATGTTCTGTTCTGAAGGAATATAAACAGCCTGAAGAGTCACCAGATACTGGAGAGTCAGATCCCAAACATGAAAAGCTAGTCTGCAAAGCAGGTAACACATGCCCTCCCTTGTTTATTGATATACCATATCACTGTGGTACTGTCTGTAAAGATTTGAGAGGCCCTGGAAGGAGCACAGTATGAAAGGCCTGAACAGCAAGGAGGAGAGCTCTCATCTCCTTGATGTTGACATGGTCTGTCCTCTGACAGATGGACCATTGGCCCTGAACCTTCAGAGCACTGAAAGAAGTCGCCCACCCCATGTCTAAGGCATCCAAAAAAAGTTTCTGAGAAGGGAATTGGGGTCTGAAAAGGAAGCTCTGGGTTGAGAGACAGCTGATGAAGCCATCACTGAAGCCCCAGCTTGAGGCACGGAAGAGGAGGAACTAGAAAGTCTAAAGGATGAGAATGTCAAAGCCAAACAGACTTTATAAACCACTGGAGCTTCCTCATATGGAGCCTGGCTAGAGGAAGCAAAGGAATGGTGGAAGCCATGTAACCCAGAGCCCTTTGAAACTCCCTGGCCGTAACAAAGACCTGAGGAAGACGGGATTGAAAAATAAGGCAATTACAGTCATAGCCTTGGGTGGTGGCAAGAAAGCCAGAATAGGAATGGTCTGTTTGCACCTAAGAAAATCCTGATCTTGAAAAAGAGTCAGGAAGGATTTCTGGAAATTTACCATAAACCCTTTACTTTGCAAGAGGCAAACAGCATAGTGGAGATGCTGAATCAAGGTATCTGGAGAGGAAGCCTGAATGAGTAGGTTGTCCAGGTAAGAAAATATATGTATCCCCCCTCATCCAGCGAAACACAATCATAGGAGCGAGGCGTTTGGTGAAGACCTTTGGGGCAGTAGTGAGGCTAAAGGGCAAAGCAGAGAACTGAAAGTGCAAGGAAGAAACAGAGAAATGCAAAAAGTTCCTGAAATAGGGATGAACAGGCATCCTTGAGACCCAGAGAGGATAGGACAGCCTGAGGTAGAAGAGGATAGGACAGCCTGAGGTAGAAGAGGATGAAACAAGGTCTGAAGACACAGCATTTGAGAGGAAGAAACCTTCAGGAAGGTGTTGAGCTGAGAAAGATTCAGAATGGGTCTTCCAGGTGCCTTCTTTCTTGGAAACCAAAAACATTCTGGAATAAAACTCGCTCCCCCTTTTAAGAGCAGAAACTGCATGGACGGTGCCTTGAGACAAAAGGCTCTGAAGGACATATGGAAAAATGGGCAGCTGCTCCTGATGAGGTTGAAGAAAAACGAGGAAGGAATATCCACACCATGATCTATCCCCGACGAATGATGGACAGAACTCAAGAATCCTGAGTGATTCTTAACCAACTGGGAAGAGACGGGGGAAGATAAAGAGATAAAGGAACCTGACTTATGAGGGAGGGGAAAAAATAGACAGAACCTGGTTTGTCTGGAAAAGGAGGCTTCTGAGCAGTAGCAGTCTGAGCAGACTTAGCAGGAGGAGCCCTTCTAGAACCCTTTTTACCTTTGGGAGGAGGGCAAGACTGTCTACGTACAAAGACAGTCTTGGAAGGATAATTCAGAAATTTGGTAATGGGGCAACAAAAATATGTCTTAATTCCTGCAAGGCCTTACCCTTCACCTGCAGGGACTTAAAAAGCTCAGAAGCTGCAGAACCAGAGAGATTAACATTGTTAAGAGGTGCATCCATCAATTTAGCCTTAATATCATCAGGTAAAAGTTGGAGGCGAAGCGGAGAATAATGTCTTAACACAAAATCAAAGGCAGCAGTTATAGAAGAAGCATCAGCTGCATCATAACTACATTTAATAGAATGACAGGCCACTTGAGAAGAGGAGCCCAACAAAGAGAGGGCTGAAACCTTCCCCTCAGAGTCAGGAAGGTCAGAAATAACTAGATAAGCCTGCAAGAGAAGAGCTAAGACATACAAGGCTAAAGTAATAGCAGTGTACACCTTTTTGCTCAACCGTTCCATGGCCCTACTGTTCTTGCCAGAAGGAAGTAATTTAGTAGATGGTAATAGTTTGGAAGGTATGTCAGAAGAGACAGACAACACAGGGGTCAGCAGGAGGACATTTGTAAAGAAACTTGCAATCATCGGGTACCTTATAAAACTCATCAAGTTTTTTTTTTTTTTAGGGGCATGAGGCTGTGAATCAGGAACCTGAGAAGCTGCTGAAATGTGTCTAACAGGGCAGCTAGGACTGAAGGAATAGCAGAGGGCTCAGCAGACTCCATCCTGAAGAATTCATGATACCTTTTCTGGATGTCAGAAAACTGGGTAGTCTCCCAATTAAAAAAATTCCATCATATCAGTATCCCCAAAGGAAAGTTCTTCAGTGGGAGAATATGGGCTAATGGAGTCCTCCTCAGGATCACAGTCCAATAGGGAAGGAATCAGAGCAATAAGCTAAAGATTCTTCTCCATAGTCCAGTATCTCATCAGAAAAGTCCTGCTCCCTAGGCCTCTTAAGGAGTTGATAACCAAGGGGGGAAGAACAGAAGCTCCCGGGGATGTCGAGGGGGGGTTTGAAAGCCATGAGTGCATTAAACAACCCCTGTGTAAAATCCTGCCATTCATGTTGGGGGTCTTTAGGAGCACTGGAAATACATTTTGTTTTCTGTTTCTTTTTCAAAGGGACGTCAGCCCTAAAGATTTTAGGAGGTTCAGACCCTTGCTGACACTCAAGCAACACAGTGGGAATTTCCCTCCAGAACAAGAATCTGCAGAATATCCTTCAGTCCGTCAGATATGATCAGCCGAGGTTCCCACACAACATCTGTAATGGATGTCTGTAGAACCTCAGAGGATGTACAAGAAGACAGATCCATGGCGGCCTCTGAAAGTCATGGCACAGTAATTTGACGGAATAGCCAGTCGATCCTCTGGGCTTTCACCAGCCTCGAGAGAGATGCCCAGGGGAGGCGGTACAGCAGCCGAATCCAACTTAGCTTTTTTGGTTGTCTTACTGATCCTCAGGATGGGATGATTCCACCACTGCTCCCTGTGCCATCAAATTGAGACTTTGGTTCTCTAGGTAGATAAAGAAGAGAGACAACTATGAAGAGTCTTAGGGACAAACACTAGACAAATCGAGCATGACATATGGTCATGAGCAGCACCCAAACAAAACAAACACTGCTCCCTTATGGGGAATGTGTCTTCCACACTGAATTTCTCCCTTTCTGGATGACATGTAACATCACAACTAAATGAAAAAGACAAGATAAAAGGAAAACCCCAACAGAGACCTTATCTGAAATCAGCTTGGTAACCAGCAGAAATGAAGGAGCGTTCAGAACAATTATCAAAGATGGCATTTGGACTGGTGGCAAAGAAGTTCTGAGGTATGCAAGTCTGTTCGTCAACTTTATGCCTTACTCCATGAGCAGGGAATGATCAACTGATGGTATACATCTCAGAAGACCTACCAGCCCATTAGCTTCCACTTAATAAAATATAATATACCTCATAAGCCATTTGACAGCCACTGGAGACAAAAATAATACTGCCTTTAAAAAGGAAGATAAGTAATGGATGTTATCCCTTACCTTAATTCTGAGGAAATAATGTGTACTGTATGTGGACATTTACAATATAAAAAATATTTTTTTACTTAGGTAAAATTTTCTTCTGGACACATTGTGCAGATAATACTTCTGAAACTCTCACTTACAGGTTAACACAATGCAGAGCATAGTTCTCTGCTCATACCTTCCTGCTGGTTACTTTTTTCATTCCAAGCACAGGATGATCTACATAAACAAATCCAGGAATTTGCTGCAGCAATGCTGAATGATAAATGCAATAATATACACAGAAATCAGTCAGGATAACAGCTTAGCCTACCCCTGCTGCACAGAGAGATGAGGCCCTGAGTGTAACACAGGCTACCCATGGTTGATTAGCAGCTTAGAAGGAAGTAGTAAGTGGTTGCCGTCATTTCACCCATCCTGGAAGGAGCGGAAGCATCTCTAGTGCTTGGTTTTGGTGACATCTAAATGAAACACTGGGTGTTGCACAGAAAAGTATGAGCCTGTGGGGTGCACATTCCTTGTGATGAACACTGCTGCCAAGCAGGCGGCAGTATATGAAGCTCAAGAGAGCCATGGTGGGGATCACTGCTTTGTCGCTCTAAACATGGAAATTAAATGTGATGCAGAGACAAAATCAGAGTATGAATTACATGAAGTGTACAGTGCAAATACCAATGTTACAGCAGATGCAGCTGGATAGAAACTAGCATGTGAATTTGACAAAGGATTTCAGGGTAACATTCAGCAGATTATCAGGGACAGAGGAAAGGGAAGTAACACTGATGGCAAGAAGGACTACAGTAGTAATAATACAGGAAAAAGTACTGGAAGACTTGTGGTAACAAGGGTTTACTGGTGGGAGAAAAGAATTAAACTGGCAAGCATTTATACTTAACCTAAAACTAATGTAATGAAACTCAAGAGAATTTGGGAATAAGCTTTTAGCAGGGGATATTACGTATAGGTGGGGACTGGAACATGATTCTTAGCAGCGAGGATGTTATCAGGGGGACACCTAAAAGTGAAAATAACAAACCAGCATAGATTTCTGAAGAAATACAAAATAATATTTTGTATGGAAGTATGCAAATTTAGTAGCAGGAAGTCTGACAGAATTTACATACTATTCCCAGATATAAAAAAACTGGGCTAGACTGGATAGAAATCTTATCAGGAGAATGCACATTTAACTGAAAGCTTTGAGACCCATAAATAATGATAGTAGATTATGCACCAATAAAAACTAAAATAATGATGCAAGGTAATGATGTAAAAATGACACACTGGCACTCTCCTATGTATCTGTTAAAAAGAGAGGAATTTAAGGAACGGGCAGTGAATATGATTCAAGAGTCATAATGAGACTGAATTACCTCAGAAGGGATACAGCTAGTAAAGCGGGATAAAAAGGAAATGAAATGTGAAGCATGGCAACTGATATGGTAAAGTAGTAGGATTTATTTAGGGTGGTATGGGACAGTAGGATTTATTTAGGGTGGTATGGGAAAGGAGGATTTATTTAGGGTGGTTTACAAATATTTAAGTATTGCAAAAGATGAGGAATTTCACAGAGAAAGATTGGGAGCAACTGCAGAGTCCCAATGGGAAAATATGGGAACATTTGGATAATATGCAGGAGTATAATGCAAAATCTTTTAGCATGATGACATTTGTAGCCAAACTTAGGAAGCCTATGACAGAAAAAACAGAGATCCCACAGAGGTATTACACATTTCAGAAATTACATGAAATTTGTATAAAGCAGTGGAATGGAGAAACCATAAAAAAGGCACAAATGGAAATATTTAAGATTCAAATATGCAAAGGTTAGAGGAAGATGAGGCTAAACATTTAATAGTCAATATAGAAAGAGGATAAAGACGGTTATGTATAACCAAGCAAAAGGGAAGTCTCCAGGAACAGATGGTATTTCAGTAGAAATGTGAAAGTTGGGTAAGAAGGTGATCAAACATCTGTTAAAGTCATGTTTACCAATATTTAAAAAGGAGAGGAAGCACCAGCATCTTTTAGTAAAATGGTGGTGCTTGTGTTACCCAAAGTAAAGATCCCTCAATTCTGGCATACAGACCCATTCCAATTTTAAAAGATGATGATAAAGTGTCTATGTCTGTACTAAGAGCATGGCAAAGGTGTTATCAAAGTAAACATAGATGGGCCAATGTGGTTTTGTGGAGGGGAGGCAAAGATTTGAGACAGTAACAAAACTATGATGACCGAGGTAGAAACAAATTAAAAGAAAAGTCCACGGTGACAAAGGGAAATACTGCCAGCCCAGCTAGCTGGAATTTTGTAAATAAATTAGATGTAATTTGTGAATATTAATATGACATATAGAAATATAACACAAGGAGATACTGCCAACACAGCCGTCTGGAATTTTGTAAATAATCATGTCATTTGTGAATATCAGCAGGATGCAATTGCTTGTGTTACCACTACATTAGAACTGTATGTCATATTGCATACACATGTGAAGATATATTTTTATACACTATTGTAACTGTTTATATATATATATATATATATATATATATTTTTTTTTTTTTAACAAGGAGAACTGAAACATAAGAGTTTAACTTCAAAGAACAGCTGAAAACTTAAGTTACTTTATAACCACATAATAATAAAAAAAGATGTTATCTTTCAGTTTCAGTCAACAGGAGGCAGGATGTCTATATTAGGGGACTCTCTGTGTTGGCTTGAAAGAGACAATTGCTGGGCTTGAGATGTGGAGGTGTTTTATTGTTTTATGTCTTCTAGCAGTTGCAAACATCTGAAGGCTATGTATTTTCACAGAGAAATATTAAATGCTACCAAGCTGCAGTGGGTGTTTAGCGTGGGAACTGAAGTCAGATGACAAAAAGTGATGTCATGCTGCAAGTATCCCAGCAGTTATAATTGATATTAATTTAAGAACTCTCTGAGAGAGAGAGAGATACAGTGCATTTTTTATTTTGTCTTTGACCTAACAAGAACATCCACCCACCTGCACTTGCCTTGCTGTAAAGTAAGCTTTTACGGCATAGTAATTCTTTGAGATTCAGTAAGGAATATAGTAAACATTAGTTTAGATGTTTTCTGTATCTACTAGAGACTGTCCTGCAATGTTGTTTTAAATATCTCCTGTGATTTTGAACTCTGAAGTTCCTGTGATGATTTATTGAGTATTTTACTGTTCTTTTATTATTTATTATTAAATATATATCACTGTGGATGATATCTATGAGACATATCTAAGCTCTTAAGAGTACTTGCACATCTATTTGGTGACACTGTACAGGCAACTCATAACAGCCTGGTGCATGGCAAACTACCATTTGGATTAATACTAACATTACACAGTAGGACTGGACACCCTTTGTTAAAGACCTTAAAGTAGCTGATAAAGAGTGACTGGTGGCAGGCAAAACTACTTTATAGTCGGGGCAGAATGGGGCATAGCTAGTAAATCTGTGCCAGCCTTTCCCAGATGTGTGTGTGTGTGTGTGTGTGTGTGTGTGTGTGTGTGTGTGTGTGTGTGTGTGTGTCAGCTACTTGGGCAGGGACACAAAGCACTGGCTGGACACAGAGGGTGGTGGAGGTCTTGGCTTGTTCACTCAGCTGAGGTCTCAACTCTGTAGCTGTGCCAGTGGAGATCTTATTGGGGATCTGGAGAAAGAGGGAGAAACCAGACCCAGACTGACTGTGGTCTCTGTGTGCTTTAAAGGGAAACTGCATTTTACTATGTATGTAATTGTCATCCTCTCAGTGTGTACTTTGCCCACTGCTGCCAGTGGTGAGGATTGAGGCTCCTTGATTATTGGGCAAGTCTTGGGGTGTCACAACCATGACTGTTGCTGATGGGTCTAGGTACATAAAAAGCCTTTGATAGAGTCAACTGGGACTTTATGTACTGGGCACTGGCAGCATTTGTGTTTCTGACAAAAAATAGGGTTAATAATGAGGATATATGAAGGGTCAAAGGTAAGAATTAAGGTGACAGGGCTCCACTCTTGACAAACTGTGTTTGAAAACAGCAACAACGTAGGAATGTCCTCTTTCTTTACTGTCACTCGTTTTATATTTAGAGCCATCGGCAAAGAAAATAAAGGATTCATACATTCAGGCATATAACTGACACGGTACTCATGAAAGGTTACTTGGAAATACTGACAAATCCAAAAAAGGACATTTCAGTGTTGAAAATTTTGAGACATTTTCAATTCTTTTCAAGACATAAAATAAATCCAGATAAAACAATGGCTGTAGTGGTAAATTATGTACCTATGCATCAGTTTTTCAGAAATACCCATACTTAATAGGACACAAGAGTTTTTGTGCATGGGTTAAAAAGGATTCCATCAAGCAGCTAAAAATCTGGGGAAAAACTAAAGCAAGGCAAATACAAAATTAAAGAACTGGAAACTTCACTAAGGACATGGACAGTAAGATAAAAATCAGCAAAAATGTTTTAGTCTCCTTAGTCTTATGTACAGCACAGGCACATACATATTTTTTTTTTATTGAAAATCAAATTTATTAACATAGACATTTCCAGGTACTTCACTTCCATCTAAAATTCACAACAATCTAAAAAGAGAGAGTAATTAAAAAAAGTCAACAAACACTATTAACTCTCTAGCCTGTTAAAATGAATGATTACAATACTACAATGTGACTTATGGCCTAGTATTCATTTATCATATTCATCAACCTCCCCTGTTCCCTTTAGTCGCAACATGTCTATTCATCTTTTAGTTACTACCTCTCTGACAAAGATTAAAATTATTTAAGTTCCCTCTACAGCACTTCCCCATGAAATCCATATATTCTACCTCTTTCCCATTTAAGTTCCAATATCAAGGTTTACTATCAAGATGTGGAAAATCAAAATAACATTCCACCTTTTGATCAAACCATTTTGTCAAAATAGGTAATAACTTAACAGAATATCAGAAATGGTAACACAGAATCGACATTTGAACACCGGAAGTTTAAATGTCAAAAGTCCGTGTTACCAATACTATTTTTGCAGAGTGGGCAAGCCCCCCTGCACCCCCCACCTTGGGTGGCTGCGCCACACCCTCCCTCCTGCATATTATATATCCCAACTCCAAGATCGCACTACAGTGAGAAAAGGGCACATTTCCTGATCCCCACTGTAATGCAAGTAATCAGGACGTCAACTCCACATCAGCGAATGCACACTATGATTAGCTAATGTGGATTCAAACATTTTCCAGATTGACATTGCGAAAACTTGGAAACAGCCTTTCGACCTTTCCAGCTTCGTGGAAGTGCTGATCTACATTTTGATAGTGAACTCAATACTGCCATTTGGTTTGGACCCTTTGAAGGCTCTCTCCCCTATTCTAGCTAACTCCAGAGATTCCATTGACTGCATAATGTTTATAACTTTTTCCATTTTAGGTTCTATCTGTGCTTTCCAATTCCTAGCTATTGCTTTTTTAGCTGCCTACATCAAGTGGGTCAACAAGGCTGGCTGATTCCCTGGAGTTGGGATGTTTGGTGCCCAGCTTAATAAAAACATGTCTTTAGATATCACTATCCCATCTCCACATACTTTACTCACCATTCTATCTCTCCACATACTTTCCTCACCATTCTATCAAGTGCCTTCCTAAAGGAGCTAAAAGGGAGCTAAATTATCACACTCTAGGAACATGTTTCTATCTACCCCTTACTGCTTTATCACACCTCCAGCAGTTTTCTGAACATCCTAGAAACATCCCATTTAATCTCGCGGACATATAAAGACATTTGTGGAGATATTTACAGTAAAAAAAATTCTAAAACGCCATGATAATGCAGCTTTGCTGGGAGCTTCACAAATGCTAGTCCACTGCTGAACCATCAAGTATTTGCCAAAGTCTTTTCTCAATAGACTTTCATGCTCATTATCAGGCCATGAAGATTATCATGCAAAATCTTGTACCTTCTGCCTAGGAGTTTCTTCCCTGTTGCAGTAAGAGACCTGGTTTCCATCAGAAACTGAATCATCTTGGGTGTCTTGCTCATATTCACCCGACATTTAAAGTCTATTTCTGGCCTTCTCGTACAATCCTCAATATAGTAAAAATACCCTATGGGTTAAAAGGTTACCCATGTTGACAGATTCCCATGACCTGATTCCGTCCAAATTAAGAATTTACCGGAGAAGCATCATTTTATCCCCCTTTTTAGCCAATTACTGCTGACAGTATGATCTATGTGTGCCACCTTTCAAAGAAGGGCCATTGTGTTTTAATAGCCACACCCAATCCAGCAGACCCGTATATGTTAAAATCCTTTCAAGTGCCTGAATAAAGTAAAAGCACACTTGACTATCATTATTTTGTCTTGACAGCTGGTTGAACATAGCCAGTTTCTCAAAACCCTGTTCACTTATTAACAATTGTAACTTTCCATTTTGTCTGACGTTCTTCCACTTGCAAGTACTAAATCAATCTCAATTGGGCAGCTTCATAACCTTTTAACCTTGGAAGGCCCAACCCTCCCTGCGACACTGGAAGCATAAGCTTCTCCCAACTGACTCTAGGTGCTTTACCCTTCCACATCAGTTCTTTTGAGCTCTTTGTCAATGTCTCCTCAAATAGCCTTATCTGGAGTATAGAAAAAAAAAAAAAAGATTGGCCGGTATAAAGTATGAGGAGGACCAAAAACATTTTAACTAGTTGTATTTTACTGTCCAGGTCAGGCATCAACATTTGAAGTTCCATAATCATCTTGATGATTTTTCCCCATCATTTCTTCCCTGTTATATTTTGCCTCCTCTTCTGTGTCTCTCTCAACCATATCTCCAGATATCTTAACTGCCCAGAGAAGTGGAAAATCTTGAACCATCTGGAACAGGGGGGGTTATAATCTATTACAACGGCTTTCATTTGTGTCATTTACTTTACATCCTGAAAGTTTATGAAACTCTTGAGAACCAAACAGTTGTGCGGCTTCATTATCTGGGTCCACAACAAATAAAATTACATCACTGGCAAACAATGCAGTCTTCCTCAGTTGGCCTCTACAAACACAGCCCAACTCCAAGTTCCTAATTTTGCGCACTAAAGGTTCCAAATACAAGGCAAAAATAGGGGGCACTTTTTCAGATAGAAGTCTTCCCAGTTTGACATATGCCACCACCTGATAATGGACATTTAGTATCAAGTTTATTAAGGGAAATGGAAAGCCATATTTTCTCATAATCTGCATAAATACTCACAGGACACCCAATCAAATATTTTCGGCATCAAGTGAATTTAACAGGAGTGAATTTAACAGGAATGATTTACCCAGCTGCCTGGCCTCTCTTTGTATCAACATTACTCTGTTAAAGTGGCTACATAAATACCTGTTAATCCTTCTACAACTCTCCTGACTACCTGCTAATCCTTATACATCTCCCCTGACTACCTCTAACTCTTCAGCTCTTTATCCTGCCCATGTATTCTACAACTGCTGCTATCTAACCTCCTAACAATCTCATTTCACTGCCTTGATATATATTATGCTATGGCTATACTGTCCTCCCATAATCTCTCTACTGTACCATAAAACAAATTACATAATTAAATGTAAGAATTAACAAGCTTTAATATCAAAACTTGCATGTTATGAATTATTAGTCTGTTGTGCTAGACTTTATTGTTATATGTGTAGTTTTTCTCCCTGGACCTCTGCTGAAAAAGGGTCTCTATCCCAGTCAGACTTTCCTGTTAAACAAATGTAAAATAAAATAAAATAAATCAATAAAAGGTTTTTTTTTTAAACACTAACTGCAGTATCACTTATGACACAGGCAAATTTACATTTACAAAAAAGTAATCAAACTATGTTAACAAGTTCAAATTTACAAACATTATACATCACATATATCGCTATATATCATATAACCTAAGCAACATTATGTAAATTATTCAATTCCTGGCCTTTTTTTTTTTTTTTTTTTTAACAAGAAGCATCTTTATTAAATCACTTACTACATAGGCAATCATACATTTATATAAATGAAAACGAACCACACCAACATAAACCTAGTTGCAAACATTATACATCACTTATAATCTACCCAATCATTTTCAGTCAAATATTAAAAAGCTAATTTAAGTCATGCCTTCTTTTAAACCTCAGTCCTCCCCTGTAAGCATTGTCCCCACAATTCCCACTTTTCCTATGTAGTTTGCTCCTACCCTTTTCTAAAGATCTCAATTCCAGTTGTTTTCTCTCTGTTACTATATTCACTATTTTAATACAGTTGATTTAGATTATGACTTCCATTTTCTACTAATGCATTTTTTTGGCAGCCAACATAATTAGATTCAGCAATGCCTTACCATCTCTAGGCAATTCCGATTCTGTATCATAGCTCAGAAAAATCATCTCCCTCCTCACCCCGCTCTTACCACCCAGCATCTCTAACAGTGCATGCTGCAGGGAATATTTAAAGTGCGCCAACTCACTGCACTCTCAGAAAATATGTTCCCAATTACCTCTTTCTTCTCGGTCACCAACAACATTTGCTGTCTACCTGAGGAAAAATTCTCTGGAGACTACTCGAGATACAAAAATATCTATGTAAACACTTCCAAGAAAAAAATCCTAAATCTTCTAGATTTTGTTGCATATTTAAGAGACGTACATATATCCTCCCACTGTTTATGAACCGCTTATCTAATCTCTTTCCCAATCTTTCTAACCTCCTCTGATTCTTACAGTTATCATGCAATATTTTATATGCTCTACTAATTATTCCTTTTTTTAATGGCAGCTTCTGTTCGAAATTCTACTAAAAACTCTACCAGTGCTGGTCTCATTTAGGACCCCCCTATTTCCTTCTCTTTGTCTTATCAATCCTTGATAGAGAAGGCAATCTCTAACCTGCAGTCCAAATAAATTCTTAGCATCTTCCCATTCTATAATCTTTCTCTCTCTAGTTATTTGCTCCCAATACCTTGGTTCCTTTGCCAGTTTTCTCCAATAAATTTCAGCCCCCACTTGCCTATTGTCTATATCCCTAACTGCAGTCATTCCTAGCAGCAGAATCTGCTTTTCTCCATTCTATGTTTGCTGAGTTCTTAGGATACTTGCCGCTACTTTACAGATATAATATTCTGAATGCCTGCATCTAAAATCACAGTCCCACCTTGCTTCTGAGCCCCCGTTTCATTGTCATCCCTTTCCATTTTGAATTATAGTTTTCTGTTTGTGCTATGTATAGCAGCCTTAACTATGTAGCTTTGAAATACCCCTTTAAAATCAGGTAATCCCAATCCGCCCTGTTCTACTGGAAGAATACAGTGTTTGGCAGGTTGAACTTTTATATAGTTGGTTCTTGTCACATCCATTTGAGCATGTCACATCTTACAAAAAGAATAGTTGTGTAAAATCTTACCATAACCATAGATGTCCTTCTCTTCCATGTTGCAGTATTCCAGTTGTGGGATTTCCTGCTCTCAGGTGACTCGTATGTCAGCTCCTACATAAAAGCTTCAGATTAGCTGTTGCAGTGTGCGTGGGATGTCAGACGCAAGGCCATAATCCAGGGGCCTTAAATATGATGTCTGCACACACAATCCTCAGAACTTGAAGGCCAGCAGGTAGAGAGGAAGGCTCAGCAGGAGGGATGCCAGTGGGGACAGGTGTGTAGCCTTGGTGTCATTTAGTAGATTAATTGTATCTAGGACTTAGTTGGGACTAAAGGAGCAAGTACAGGGGGTAATGGTGGGTGGGAAGAAATACTGCAACATGGAAGAGAAGGACATCTATGGTTATGGTAAGATTTTACACAACTATTCTATGTCCTTCTATGTCCTTCTATTCCTATGTTGCAGTATTCCAGTTGTGGGAGAGTACCACAGCTTAGTTGCATGAAAGGGAGGTGGATGCTGAAGAGGATTCGACAAAGCCCTGTAGGATGGCCCTGACGAATCCTGCCTAGCTCTGGAAACTTGGTCCAGTTTGTAATGTTTGGTGAAAGTGTGGACAGTGGACCAAGTGGCTGCTTCCATGATGGATGCCGTGTCCAAACCTCTCATGAATGCCTTGGAAGTGGCCACCACCCTAGTGGAATGGGCCTTTACTCCCACTGGAGGGTCTTTTCCATGGTGAGTGTAAAAAAGACAAATAGTTTTCCTGATACAGCAATCGATGGTTTGTTTGGAGACTGCCTTGCCCATGGCTCTGGGATGAAAGGAGACAAAGTGCTGCTTAGACTTCCTAATGGTTCTGGTTTTGTCCAGGTAGAATCTAAATTGCCTGTGCACATCCAATGAGTGCAGTATTCTCTCTCCTTCATTAGTGGGGGAGGGAAAGAAAGTGGGTAAGTGGACAGATTGGTTTAAAGACAAGTGATTGACCACCTTGGGCATAAAGGAGGGATTGGTCTACAGGGTGACTGTCTTTGTGGAAGGTGGTGTAGGGGGGGGGCATTAAGGCCTGCAGCTCTGAGACCCTTCTGGCTGAAGTGATAACCACCAGCAGGACGGTCTTCCGCATATACATCTGTAAGGAAGAAGACCTCGCTGGTTCGAAAGGGTGCTGGGTTAGTTTTTCCAGGATGTAATTGAGGTCCCAGGGTGGAGGGATAGGTTTCTTTGGCAGCCTCATGTGTAAGACCCCTTTAAGGAAGAGCTTTACATCGAGCCTGGCTAGCAAGGGAGGATCCAGGGGCAAGCAGGCTGATATAGCGGAAAGGTGTACTTTCACAGAAGAGTAAGTCCACTTTTAATCAGTTGACACACAAGTGAGAAAAAGGGGGGCATCCGCCAAACAGGGCTCCCTTCCCTTGTCCAGACACCACTTAGTAAATCTTTCCCACTTAGCTATGCAAGATTTTCTGGTGGTAGGTTTCCTTGCCTCCCTCATGAATGAAAGCACATCCTCTGAGTAGTTGTGTCTGAAGGGGATCAAAAGTTTATCACCCACAGAGTCAGGGATAAGGTCTGCAAGTGTGGATGAAGGAGAGTTCCTTTGTCTTGTGTCAGTAGGTCCACCTTGTAGGGTAACTTGCAGTGATTGCCCTTGGCTAGAGTGAGTAGTAGGGGAAACCAGTGCTGCATTGGCCAGAAGGGTGTCACTAACAAGATTTTTGGTTTGTCCTTCCATATTTTCAGGAGGACTTTCTGAATCATTGGAAAGGAGGGAAGGCATAAAGAAACTTCCCCTCCCAAGAGATGCTGAAAGGGTCCACTCTCCAAAATAGAAGGGAGTGTATCTTTGAATAGAAGGTCTCCAGTTGCCTGTTCTGGGGGGAGCCAAACAGGTCTATTTGTGGAGTACCCCACCGGTGGACTAGGTCTAGGAAGACCCCCCTGTCCAGCATCCATTCGTGCTGTGGTGAGGAGGTCCTGCTTAGGTCTGCTTGCTTGTTGTCCTGCGAGGGAATGTAGGTCGCTAGCAGGACCCGGTTGTGGCGAGAGGGTAGGTCCCATATCAGCAGGGTCAGCCTGCACAGTTGGTAGGCCCTTGTTCCTCCCTGTTTGTTGAGATACAACATAACCGTGGTGTTGCCAGTCACTATCTGGAGCACCACTGGGACCAGAAGGGGAATAAAGGTCTTTAAGGCTAGGAGGACAGCTCTCATTTCCCCGATATTGATGTGCTTGCTCAGTAGAGAAGGGTGCCAGTTTTTCTGCACTCTGTAGGATGCCAGAGTTGCACCCCAACCTGAATCTGATGCATCTGTATGCATTGTTTGGGTTGGGGTGGGTGGCTGCAGTGGAAGTCCTGGGTTTAGATAGAGTTGCTGGATCCACCAGCTGATTTCTTTCTTCAGACAGGGAAGGAGAAGGAATCTCCTGTTCTAAGGGATGTAGGTGTTGGGATCAAATGCTTCTGAGGTACCCACTGCAGCTTGCACATATACATCCTGGTCAGTGGTAGCATGGGGATGGTAGCTGCCATTAAGCCCAGGAGATGCAGAAATTGCCTTGCCATCACCTTCTGGGAATGGAGGGTTTCCTGGAAGTGGGCAGTCAGGGATAGAACCTTGCCCTGTGGGAAAAAGGCCTTCATTTTGTCAGTCCTGATTCTGCAGCCTAGGAAAATCTTGTCCTGGCCTGGGTTCAAGGAGGACTTTGGGATGCTGATGGTAAACCCTAGATTTTGCAGAAGGGACATGGTGAAGAGCAGATGTATTGAGAGGATATCTTTGGACTCTGCTAGTATTAAGCTGTCGTCCAGATAAGGGAAAATCTGGATTCCCTGCGTTCTGCAGAAGGCAACTGCTAGGGCTAGGCACTTTGTAAAGACTTGATGGGCAGCGGATAAACCAAAGGGCAAGGCAGTAAATTGGAAATGAGAGGATGGTCCAGAAAAACATAGAAATTGTGGGAAGTCCTGATGGGTATATGAAGGTAGGCTTTTTTTAGGTCTAGGGTGGCCATGAAGGTTCTGGGTGGAATAAGAGGCAGTAGAGTGGGAAGTGACAGCATTTTGAAGGAGGGTACCTGAAGATGTAGGTTTAGGAAGGAAAGATCTAAAATGAGACTCCAGGGGCTATCTTTTTGGGGACCAGGAAGAGACAAGTGTAGAATCCCTTTCCTTCCTGTCCTGAGGGGACAGGTTCTATGGTGCCTAGCTTTAGATGTTCTGACAAGACTTGTGGTAGGAGATGAATTTAGTTTTTTGGGGGAAAAGGAATACTTCTCCTGGGCGTTTTTTCTTTCCAGGATAGGAAGTACCCTTTCTGGATAATGGATAAGTCCCATTGATCTGTGGTGATGGCTTGCCAGAGGGGGAGACAGTGCGGAAGGTGTGCAGAGAGTGGAAGGTGGGCCAGGCAGTCACACATTATTGAGACCTCCTCTATCCTGAAAGGGTTGAATGGGTTGAGGAAGTGGTACGTTAGGTCTGGACGAAGAAGGTCTTCTTGCTCCACTTCTAGACCTAGAAGAGGAGGCAGCTGGCTGAGGAGGGTTGCACCTTACAAAAGGTGGTTTTAGCAGGGTAGTTCCTGTAATATTTGGGAATGGGGAACACCAGCAGCTGCTTGATGTCCTGTAATTCTTTACTTTTTTCTTGCAGATTTTTGAAGACATCTGCAGAGAGGAACTTGTGATTCAGGGGGGCGTCCAAAATTTTGGACTTGAAGTCCTCAGGTAGATTCTGCAGTCTTAGCCAAGAGTATCTCCTAAAGACAGAAACAGATGATGCAGAGCGGGCAGATGCTTTTGCAGCAAAGTAGCTGCATCTGATTGAGTGTCTGGCTACTTGCTGAGCCAAAGAGAGTTTGGAGGACATGTCAGCCTTAATGGGACTGTCAGGCATAGAGGCCAGCATGGAGGAGGCCTGAGACACTAGGTCTAGAGCACATTTAGTGACGTGGGTCTGATAGTTTACGGCTCTGAATGCCAAAGTGGAGGATGTGTATACTTTCTTTCCCATCCTATCCATGTATTTGCTATCTTTATCAGTGGGTAGTAAGGAGGTGGAGGGCAGCAGCCTGGACTGTTTACCAGGAGCAGTGGCAATAACAGAATTTTTGCTCCTCTGGCACTTTATAGAAGCGGTCAGGGTGCTTATGGGCCGGAGGCTGGGACTCTGGGGCCTTAAAGGCTGAATTAAAGGTATCCAAGTAAGAAGGAAGCACTGGAGGGACCGCTGAGGGGAGGGTGATTCCACTTGAAGCAGCTCAAAGTACCTCTTTTAGGTGTCAGTCATTTGGGAAGTATCCCATTTCAAGTAATCTTTCATCTTGGTGATGGTCTCATCAAAGGTAATATCCTCTGGGGGGGGGGGGGATCCCCTTCTACAGATTCTTCATCTCAGGGGAGTAATACTCCTGGGGAGAGGCAATCTGAGATGTGTAAGAAATGGAGTCCTTTGAGGAAGAAAAGGAAGAATCATGCTCTTCCTCCCTAACCTGAAAAGTCATGGGTGGAAGGGAAGAGGCAGAAGCAGGCCTAGGGCTCAATAAAGGCAGAGTAGAGGGGGCTGAGGCTGCAGGACTAATATGGAAAGATTTCTGGAGAAGAGGAGGTATGCTTGTTTTTTTTGGCCAGGGTGGAGGTAGGGACCAACCTGGTGTCCGACCTAGAAGACAACTTTTCCGAAGGCTGGATCCCGGTCAGAGGTGCCACAGAATCTGGTTCCCCCTTGACATTGACGGTAATCGGTGTCTGGGCAAGCTCAGAGGACATGTCGGTCATCAGCTGTGCAATGGCTTCCTTAAGGGTCGTCGATGAAGTCGACAGAACTGCCGAGCGTTCAACTCCTAGATCGGCATCTGGCGGGGTGTCGGAGACCAAAGTGGCAGGTGAGGAAGGCTGAGGAATCTTGGCCTTTTTTCGCGGAAGTTAGTGTTCAACCTCAAATGCGGGATCCATTCTAAGAGCAAACTGTTTTAGGTGCTGGTTTTCTAGGTAAAGGTTTACAGCGGCCAGACGGTTGCACAGGGTCATCGGCACAAATAATTGACAAATCTAGCAGGAGGAATGGTCGTGCTCCCGGCCTAAGCAAAAACACATCTATCATGGGCATCTTTATGGGGTATTTGGCACCCGAATTGGCACTTTATCTTTTTAACTGACACCAGCTAAAGGCTACAACAACCAAGCCTAGGCAATAACAGTTAGCAAAACAAGAAAAAACAGAAACCTAACGGGTTACTTAGCTTTATTGATGCGACATCTGTGAAGCAGTGATCGTACAATGCATAGGTTTGTCTGCGGCTGAAAAGTTCTGGGAATTGTGTGTGCAGACGTCACATTTAAGATCCATCGGTTTATGGCCTTGCATCTGACATCCCACGCACGCTGCAACAGCCAAGCTGAAGCTTTTGTATAGGAGCCGACGTACGAGTCGCATGAGGGCAGGAAATCTTGCAACTGGAAAACTGCAACATGGAATAGAAGGACATCTATGGTTATGGTAAGATTTTACACAACTGTTCCTTCCCAGCAGCTTTGTTCATTTGTTAATTTCCTCCAGTAAATTCCAGTCCTCTTTATCTTATTTTCTATATATCTGCTTCCAAACACAAAAAACTCAACACAAACTTTCAAAGTAAAATAAAATTCACTAGGCACAGTGCGAACAACACTTAAATGGTTTGACAGCATGCGTCAAATGTCAGATGTAAGGCCATAAACCACAGGCCTTAAATGTGATGTCTGCACACACAATCGTCATAAAGTACAGTTGTGTACACTTAACATAAATGTAGATGTTAGAGTGTATTCACTGTTGCAGTCATCACATCAGGGTTATCTGCTTGCAGTAGCTCTCAGTAGGCCTGATTAACAAAGTCTTGGGTCCTGCGTCGGTTGCTGTCTCTTCTTCCGTGACGTCAGGTCGTCAGGGGTATAAAAACATGCAGCCGATGCCATTACATCAGTTTTTCTTGCCCCAGATGTCAGGTGCCCCCCTAACGGGAAGCAATTAAATGTATAAATATACAAGGTTATACCTCCAACAAAAAAGCAAATACACCAAAAAGCTTTTAAACATAGTAAATGAGAGAAGAGGTATAGTCAAAAGAAGTCAGGGGGCTGGAGGGAGGGTAACCAGGACTGCAACAGTAAATATACTCGATCATCTAACATTTATGTTAAGTGTACACAACTGTACTATGTTCTTCATGTTTCACTGTTGCAGTCATTACATTTGGGTAGATTCCCAAACCTATGGTTGGGAGGAGGAATTCAGATAGCATTAGGACCAGCTAGAAAGCCCTGCAAGACTGCAGTGGCAAAGCCTGCTCTGGATTTAGAGAAAATTGGCAAATGGTAATGCTTGGTCAAAGTATGTAAAGAACTCCAGGTAGCAGCTTCTAGGATGTCCCTGGTAAAGACGCCTCTGAGAAAGGTTGTAGAAGTAGATTCAGCCCTGGTTGAATGAGGTCTGATCCCCTGGTGGGATAGGTTTTCCATGGTGCTTACAGCAGAAATGAATGCAATGGCCTATCCATTCATAAATGGTTTGCTCTGAAATAGCCTTTCTCTCTCTGTCCTTGCAGCAAATGCCACCAGCAAGTTGTTCAGATTTCCTTTGAGGTTTAGTCCTGTCCAAGTAGAATCTAAGTTGTCTGTACACATCTAAGGATTGCCGTATCCATTCCCCTTTGTTCTGTGGATTAGGAAAGAAGGTTGGCAAATGAATGGACTGATTAAGGGCCACACTGGATACCACCTTGGGCATGAAAGAGGGATTGGTCCTGAGGGACACCCTGTCCGCATGAAAGATGATGAAAGGCTCCACTGCCATAAGGCCCTGTAATTCAGATACCCATCTTGCTGAAGTGATCGCTAAAAGAAAGCGGTTTTCCAAGAAAGGAATTTTAAATCTGCAGTAGCAGCTGGCTCGAAAGGAGGAAGGGTGAGTTTCTCCAATACAAAGTTAAGGTCCTAGGCTGGAGTTGGAGCTCTGTTGGGTGATCTTAAATTTTTGGCCCCTCTAAGGAACTGCTTGAGCAGTGGATGAGAGAAGAGGGGAGGTTCTGTATTATAATGAGCTGAAATGGCTGAGGCGTGAATTTTTATTGAGAAAAAAGACAGGCTCTTGTGAAGCATCTCAGTTAAGTATTGTAAAATGTGAGGTAAATTGGGCACCGTTGTGCTCATCCCTTGAGATTTGTTCCAGGCACAGAATCTTTTCCATTTTTCAGCATAAGATTTTCTAGTATTAGGTCTCCTTGCCTCTAAAATTATATCCATCATTGGTTTACTGAGGGATGGTAAATGACAGATTAGGTAATTAGCCAGGCTGCTAAGTTCAGTGTTTGAAGCGGAGGGTGCAAAATCTGGTTCTCCTGCTGAGACAGCAGGGTAGGAGTCTGAGGCAGGTGCCATGGGGCCAACAATGACACACTGCGCAACAGGGGGTACCAGTGCTGGCGTGGCCAGTCTGGTGCAATCAAAATCGTCCTTGGTTTGTCTTGCTTGATCTTTAGTAGTACCTTGGAGAGCAGAGGCAGAGGAGGAAAGGCATAAACTGATAGGTTCTTCCAGCTGAAGGACAGAGCATCCACTTTCTAAGCTTGTCTGTGGGGAGTCCTTATGCAAAATTTGTCCAATTGATAGATCTGGTGGGAGGCAAACAGATCTATAACTGGGCTCCCCCATTTGCTTGTCAACATGTTGAAAATCTTTGGTTCCAGTTTCCACTCCTGTGGGTCCATGAGGTTTCTGCTTAGTTCGTCTGCCAATGTATTTAATTTCCCTGGCAGGACTTGAGCTTGTAGATGCACTTGGTAGCTCAAGGCTGTGTTCCACAATGCCATGGCTAGTCTGCAGAGGGGGTAAGAATGTGTACCCCCCTGCTTATGTACCACATAACAGTGGTGTTGTCCATCTTTACCATTAATTGTCCTGGAAGAATGTGGTCCTTGAAGGCTGTCGGAGCATTCTGTACCGTTAACATTTCTTTTTGATGGATATGCAGGTGCATTTGACTTGGGTTCCATTTGCCCTGAATGCACTTCCCTGCCAGGTGAGCCCTCCATGCATAGTCTGATGCGTCTGTTGTTAGGGTTTGGTGGCAGGGGGTAGTGTGAATGCTAGTCCCTGGTTTTGGTGGCAGGTCTCTGCCCACCAAAGCAACTCTAGACGTAGGCAAGGTATGATAGGAATCATTGCTTCTAGAGCCTGAGAATGTTGACACCATAGGCTTTTTAGATACCATTGTAGTTTCCTCATATGCAGCCTTGCATATGGAATTAGAAGAATGCAGGAGGCCCTGAACCCTAAGGCGTGCAGTATTTGCCTTGCAGATAGCAGGGTTTTTGTGGCCACTTGTTTGAAGTAGGTTGTCAAATGAATTTGCTTCTCTGGCGTGAGGAAAGCCATCTGGGAAGTTATATTCAAGCTTGCTCCCAGGAATATAATTTGTTGACAGGGTACCAGGTGTGATTTCTTTTCGTTTTATGGTGTACCCCACACAAGTTAGCACCCTTTGTACAAAGGCCAGATGTTTCAAAAGTATGTCCTGGCTTTCTGCCTGAATTAGACAATCGTCCAGGTATGGGTATATCTGAATATTTTTTTGCCTGCAAAATGCAATGACTGGAGCTAGGCACTTTGTGAATACCCTGGGCGCAATAGATAAGCCAAAAGGCAGTGCAGAGAACTGATAGTGCATGTAGCCTGCTTTGAACTGTAAGTATCTTCTGCAAGATTCCCTGATTGGGATGTGCAGGTATGCTTCCTTTAAATGTAGTGTTGCCAACCAGGCATCTTTGCCTAGCATAGGAAGCAACTGATGAAAAGTCAGCATCTTGAATTTTGGAATCACCAAAAAGGTGTTTAGAGTAGACAGGTCCAGGATAGGATGCCATGAACGGTCTTTTCTGGGTACCAGGAAAAGTCTCGAGTAGAAGCCTTGTCCCTTTTCCTCTTCTGGTACTAAATGAATAGCCCCCTATGCTGAAGAGAGAGAGTACTTGTTTTTGGGCCTCTGCCCACTGATTTGGAGGTAGATCCGGCCAACCTTTTAGAGTTGGTAACGTGTGGAAGTGAAATCTGTATCCTTGGGAAACTATATTTAAAACCCATTTGTCCTGGGTAATGAGTCCCCATTTCTTTGCATGAAGTGCAATCTTTCCCCCCAAAGGGGCAGACAGTTGAAAAGTCCTTGGAAGTTTTAAAAAGAAGTCATTGAGACAGTTTACCACAGGGGGAGGGAGTCTTACTACTCCTGATTTGGAAGTGGGAGCCTCCCACTGCTTAGCCCTGTGTGCGTACCCTGGGACTGAAGCCTGGGTATTCTGCTGGTTCTGGGTTTGGATTGAGAAAGCCTGGAAGAGGCAGGAAAAGACCAATTCTTAGAGGGCCAATGCCTACTAAATCTTGGAGGCTGTACTTGCAGGAAATCTTTAACAGTTTGCATAGATTTAGCTTTTTCCTCCATCTGTTTAAGAACTTCTTCTGCTTTGTTGCCAAACAGGCGGTCCTGATTTAAGGAAGCATCCAGCAATTTAGCTTTAACATGATCTGGCAAAGATTGCTCCTTAAGCCAAGCATGCCTTCTAAGTACAGACCCAGTGACAGCAGCCCTGAAAGATGCCTCTAGCGAATCAAAGCCACATTGCAAAGTATGCTTTCCAACCTGTTCAGCAGAATGCATTAAATCCTGTAAATCCTTACTTTCAGCACAATCAGGAATAATCATAATTTTCTGTTTAAGCAATCCAATAATATGCTGCTGATACTTTAACATATGAAACTGGCAGTTTAAGGTGCTAATAGCCAAAGTTGCAGAAGTGTACACTTTCTTACCCCATCTATCCAGCGCCCTGGAGTCTCTATCAGAGGGGGTAGGATTTTTGACAGTAGTAGCCTTAATGCCCTTGGGTCCCAGTGAAATCGTCTCAGGATCCGCAGTAGGATTTTTAAAAGGAACTTGTGAGAGTCAAGAACCCCGTAATATCTATCAGGTTTTCTGGGAGCAGGAGGTAAAGAGTCAAGGGCCAAGCTAGATTCAGAAAAGGCATCATCAACAATGTCTAGTACAGCAGGAATAGCTAAAGGCCTGTGCTGGGGCAGGAGTAAGAAATCCCTAAGCCTTTTTTTAGAATCAGAGTAATCCTGGCTTTCCCATCAAAAGTGCTGCCTAAGAGTATGCAGGGATTCACCAAAAGAGAAATCCTCTTGGGAGGGAAGCAGAGGGAAGAGAGTCCTCTGCATCAGAATCCTCATAGGAAGATAAGGGTAAGTCCTGGTTATCAGAGGAAACAGAAATTTCAGAATCCTGGTCAGAAGTATCATAAGCAAATTCAGCCCTAGGTCTCTTAGAGGGGGGAGGATGGCTTCCCCTGATCAAAGTAGTAACGCCTTCAGCCATTCTTATCATCTAGTTTTTAGGCATAGAGGCCTGACCATGCAGTCTGGGCGTCCATTTTCTAGGCACAGTTCGAGTTTTAGGCCTGGAAGAAGAAGTTGTCATCGGTTTAATATGCAAGTCAGTAGGCCTGAATATACCCTCAGAAGCCGGTGCCTGCACCGCAGCTCCGGACCCATCCAAGGTAGAGACATCCGCAGGTCCCACAG
This sequence comes from Protopterus annectens, assembly GCF_019279795.1. NCBI lineage: Eukaryota > Metazoa > Chordata > Ceratodontiformes > Protopteridae > Protopterus > Protopterus annectens. Next base: position 830,383,682 of record NC_056727.1, on the reverse strand, counting down.
TTGAAGCATCTCGCGGCATACCAGAATCTGAATGGGTCTCAGTAGAGGCCTGCGAATCTGAAGTAGCGGAGGGGCTGCGAAAGCGCCTCACTGAGCACCAGCGAACTGGGGACTGGCTTAGAAGCGCCGTCAGCAGCTTTGGACCTAGGTGGCCTCTCTCTGTCTTTATCTTTGCATTTTTCCGGAATGTCGGTAGTCGGATGGCTTACCAAAGACATAGCTGGATAACAGAACAGAGTACCAAAATATTTAGAAGTGTAAATATACAGACAACGAATAGTTCATTGCTTAAATAAGGCACAAAACAGACAGCGAGATACGTCGTGGTCAGGACCTAGGAAAGGAATACAGTACGAATGAAAATCTTTGTGAGGTATTTGCTTTCCACAAGAAATACAATTATTGACTTTTACTGACATCGGTTTAGAGCAAGAAAAAGTTTCCCCAACAGGGTACTTAGCTTTAGTTGAAGATTTCGGTTCTGAAACTCGAAAACAAAAATTTCAGGAGCCGGCCGACTGGCACTTGTGAACTGCTTCGGGCACCGCACGGCAAGAAAGATTGATGCAATGGCGTCGGCTGCATGCTTTATACCTCTGACTACCTGATGTCATGGAAGATGAGACAGCAACCGACGCAGGACCCAAGACTTTGATAATCAGGCCGACTGAGGGCTACTGCAAGCAGATAACCCAAATGTGATGACTACAACAGTGATACACGAAGAACATCATCAAGCACATTGATTGCAAGCACTGCAATGCAGTACAAGGGGGTGTGCTGTCTTTGGATAAACGTTAAACTGGAGTCCCATCTTTTTCAGTTGGTGGTAGTTCAAATAAATGTAAAAGTTCCATGGCACCTATCAAAAAAAGTCCTGTCCAAATTTCCCTTAGTATTATAAATACCACCTTGGATCTCCCCTGAAAGGTGGTTATTAGCCTTGTGGAACTAACCCAGTCATCAGCAGTGTCAAAAACATATTTTATAAATAAACAAACTTCCATTCATGAAGGTCTGCCTGGTCCTAATTAGCTTACTAACAACAATGGCTCTGCTCTGATAGAATGTGGGTAGCCTGGAAGGACAGAATGAACTGAGTCACCAGATCTCAAACTATCATAGCAAGTCTACAAGGAGGGGATAAGACCTGGTTACCCCCTAATTTATATACCGCATCGGGTTGCTTTGATTATTAGCAGATGGTCAGGAGTCCAAAGATGGTACAGAGATTTGAGAGCTCTTATTCAATCTAGTCTGAGTAGGGGCTGAAAAGGTGAAAGGAAAACTTGGCCTGAGACAAATGATTCATTCACCACAATCTTTTCCTCTACTCCTGCACTTGAATTTGAAATATTATGGGGGGGAGGGGGCTTGTACAGAGTCCAGACTGCTTGGGCAAACCAGTGAATCTTCCTCATCTGGTTTAAAAGCCCGTGTTTGCACACTGTGCAGCGGCGCTCAGCTGAGGTAAACTATTACCGGTGCTAGAAAGTCTGCTCTTCAAATTTTCCCCTTAGAACACACTTGTTCTTTTACTTTTTGCACTTCAATTAGCTTAATAGACTAGCACAAACAGGCTTTTGTAGCATTTATTGTAGCACACTTAGGTGCTATCCGCACTAGCTGTTCCTACACAGAAACAGCACCAATACTTATTAGTTATGACCACCGCTTCTGGTATGACTGTAGGGCAATTTCCTGTGCTTTCTCCTGTTAACCTGGTGCAATTGGGCATTCGGAGACAGTGTGGCAACTGTCTAATGTACACAGATAACCATCTCCTCTTACCTCCCAACACTCATACCTGTGAGAGATAGACCTGTATCACCAAACTGGAAGCAGTGCACACTCCAAGCAAGACCGGACTAGCTGGTCAAGAGGAGGAGAAGGTCAACACCTGCAACTCACTAAACAGAATACATAGCCCTCCAAAACACCAGCCATCACAACCCACACATAGAAACACAAACCATACACCCATCTTCGTGGAGGCTCTCAAAAATTTACTCAAACAACAGAGACCCCTGAAACAGAAATGCACCTGACCACCACAACACAACACTAACCCCTGAACACATAGCTCCCCACCACAGTGTGCCCCTCAACCCAAGCCCTTAATGCAAAACACTTTGTCCAATGTACTAATTTTGAGGCACATTGATGTCCCACTCATTAGGATGAACAAGGAGAATATGACAGTCAGTTGTCTATCAGGTGTCAGGATCCACCACATAACATATGCACTTAGGTCACTCCACAACAAGTACAAATATGGCTCAGTCATTGCCCATGTGGGTGTGAATGACCTGAGACGTACCTACTTGGACTACATGAAAAGAGATGTGATGGAACTCTCACATTATGTGACCCAGGCAGGTATGACCCTAGCCCTGAGCAGTATTCTACCATCACCCAGAATGATACCACAGTATGAGAAGAAAATGATTGATTTCAACAATTGGCTAAGTTTCTGGTGTCATTCGAAGGGGATCCAGTATCTGTCTGCCTGGGACGACATGACATGATCAACAGACCTTGATGCTTTGCCAAAGACTCCCTGCATCTGTCACACTTGGGATTCCGGGTACTGACTAAGGCTCTTGCCACCCCTATAGTGCCTTTTTTAGGCAGTGTTCCAAAGACCAAAATTCCACCGTAACAGCTACAAACAAATGCAATCTGAGGGTCATGCTGCTCAATGCTAGAAGTCTAAATCTCAAGAGCTCGCTCGAAGCTCTCTTCAAAATGGAGAATGCCGACATCTGTGCTGTAATGGAGACATGGTTTTAAAGAGGCAGAAAGCACCCCTGCACTCCCAGGCTACAACTCATTCCATACCTTTCAGCCCCAGAATACATCCGGAAGCTCCAAAGGCGGCGGTGTCTCCATATTCTTAAAGGATACGCACACCTCTAGACTGATAGCCCAGCATAATGCATCCGAGATACTTCAGTACAATTAATACTGGGTAAGACGGCAATACAAGTCATAGCCTGCTACAGAATCCCAAACATGTCCCTAGACTCTCACTCTAAGTACCTAAGCATCCTGGAATCTATCAAGGTCCAACCCAATACTCTCATACTGGGTGACTTCAACTATCCTTCCATCAACTGGGAAAACTATTCAAGTACCAATGTACAGGCCCAACGCTTTCTGGAATTTATCAGTTCTATTGCCCTGGACCACATCATTATGAACCCTACTAAAGGAAGCAACATCCTCAACTTGGTTATCACCAACATGAGAGACCATTGCTCCACTCTTATAGTCAATTCATCCCTGGTTAAATCTGACCACAAACTGATCACCATGGAAATCTCCATCTCACCTACACCCCCGCTAAGGTGACCATCCTGAAACACTTTTCTAAAGCCGACTTTAGTCTCCTAAAAACTGAGGTGGCTAACTTCTCGGCACCTATGCCAATGGAAAATACCTGCATGACTGCTGAATCATACACCAATGCACTGTACGAGCATGTACACAAATGCATGGACCTTGCCATACCAAATAGAATTAAGACGCTCTCCTCCAAAACAAGGAAGCCAATCTGGTAGTCCACAGCCATCAATAAAACTCTACAACAGAAGGAAGAAACTGTTGCAGAAAAAATGAAGTCACAAGACTGGAAAACCTCCCTTATCAGTCTCAACAAAAAGCGGAGATCCCCTATCAAATCCTCTAAAGCCAGCTCTGAAGGCAGAATTGCGGCTGACACCATAAACAACCACAAAGCCTTCTATAGCTATATCAAAAACCTGAAAGGCAATACCCAGATTAGTTCTGGGTTATTACACAATGGCACCTTCTATACTGAGCCAACAGATATAGCCAACATACTGGCCGACAGATTCAGTGCCAACTTTACCCATCCCCCCCAAGGGCCCTATCAGAATACCACAAGAAAGCCTGCTACCCACCATTTCTGCAGCACAGGTGAAAGCTGCATTGTCCAAAGCCAAGAATACAGCATCCATGGCACCTGATAATATCCCTGGCTGCATCCTACATGAACTACAAAATGAACTGGCAACACATATGTGTGCCCTTTTCAATCACAGCCTTACTTCAGGCTATGTCCCTAAGAAATGGCGCACTGCTGCAGTTATCCCGTTCCATAAAGGGAGAGCAACTACAGACCCTGGGAACTATCACCCCATTAGCCTGACGAGTCTGGTATGCAAAGGTATGGAGCGCATCATCATGGACCTGCTTAACAAAGATATAGGCAATCTCCAAACTCTTGACCTCACACAGTTTGGCTTTGTCAAGGGGAGAGCCTGCCTGCTGAACCTGGTTGACTTCTTCAATGCAGTCACCAAGGCTGTAGACGAGGGTAAGGCAGTGCATACAGCCTACCTCAAACTCACCAAGGCCTTTGATACCATTCCCCACTCGGGTATCATTGATAAACTCACCAAACTAGGAATCAATACTTGCATCACTAGGTGGGTTGCAAATTGTCTCACAGACAGGACCCACAGAGTGAAAGCTGCAGATTCCAAATCAGACTGTTGACCAGTCACAAGTGGAGTCCCACAGTGCTTGGTCCTGGGCCTTCTCCCATTTGGCATCTACTTCTCAGAAGTTCAGGCCAACACAGAAGGACTTTGGCTGACCAAGTTCACTGATGACTGCACGCTAGGAGTCATTATCAACTCCTCAAGTGATGCAGACATCCTACAAAAGGGCCTCTCTGAGACCAATGACTGGTGTCTCAACCATGGCCTGAAGCTTAACGCCAAAAAATGTGTTATCATCCCCTTTTGAAAAAACTCGGTTCCCACGAATTACCACGTTGATGGGATCCCAGTGAACACTGAAGGGGCTTTAAGAGATCTGGGTAACCAGGTTGACAGCCACCTCACCTTTGACCACCACATTGCCACTGTGGTCAGAAAGTCCTAAGTGGCACATCTTATAACCAAAGGTTTCGTATCCAGGAAGAAAGAGGTCATCATCCCTCTCTACTCATCCCTCATTAGATCAATCATCGAATAGAACACCCTGTTTGGCATGTACTTGACTAGACTCCTACAATAGCTGGAGAGGCCACAAAAGTACCTCACAAAAATGATCCTAGGCCTTAAACACATGTCCTACATGGACAGACTCAAGAAACTTCAGCTGTTCTCAGTCTCTTATCTACTGAGAGGTGATCTCTGCTTGACTTACAAAGCCATGGCTGACCCAGCCTACTTGAAATGCTGCACCTAAAGAAATCCCAACCTCCCAGTGCCACACACTCCAGAAACCACAACCTCATTACCACAATTAACAGAACATGCTGGAGGGACAGGTTCATCTCCCGACTGCCCATACTCTGGAATAAGCTTTCCATTCATGTCGAGCAGAACACCTCGCTAGCCCTCTTCAAGAGAAATCTTGACGAGTGGATGAGTATCAGAAAGTTCAGTCCAGGGATCATCACTGCAGTTGCCCTACTGGACAGGGGCACTGTGAACATCAGGTGGCATGGTGCCTGGGCAATTTTTTTGGGCTAGGCTTGTAAAGGCTCCAGGGCCATTAGCCTAGTAGACACCTATGAACCTATGTAGAGTCTGGCCAAAGGAATCATTAGAATAGCAGAGGCTACAGAACCTAAAATTTGGAGATGCACCCAAGTCTGGTTTGGAAATATCAGAATTTGATCCTTGTAACATTTTACTTTGTCTTGAGGAAGAAATACCATCAAGAGTGGTGCATCCAGAAGAATTCCCAGAAACGTTATCTTGTAGGATGCAGTGAGAGAAGATTTTTCTTGGTTTACTTGAAATCCCAGGCTAAAAAAAATTGTTTATTACTTGAGCCAGAGATTCCCAATGGCCTGTAAAGGAATATGTAAAAAATCAGGCAAATCTCTAAATATGGGAAAAATGTGAATGTCAAGCACTTTGTTTATCTAAAGCTCCAAGAGTGTTTACAAAGAGCAAGACTGAAAACTTAATTTTGGATTTGGTTTACGTTTCACTATAAAACAGAGGTAAAATGAGGGGTAAGGGACATGACGGAGAGACCATTTTGAATTGTGGTATTTTAATGTGAAGATCTTTAAACAGAAAAAGTCTATGGCACCAGAAAAATTCTTGAATAAAATAATTCCCCCTTTGATCTGGGAGAACAGGTTCTACAACCCGAAAACAGCCTCTGATCTAGGAAAGGAGAGAACAAAGAAGATTAACTAGGTGCATGTCGAAACAACCAGAAATCCCTTCCATCCAAGATACACTTAGAAATGTCTTTAAGACAAACTACCTACTCCTAAATACAATGGAAAGCTTCAAATCCCCCCTCAAACCCAGTTATGCAGAAACATACACCACCACCACACTATACCAGTATGCAGACAGCTGCATAGTTGCAGCTGTACCATGTAGGAACAAGTGGAGGGCAAACCCTAGAAACAAGCTCACACAGTGGAACCATGATATCAAACAACCTTTACAATAAAAGGAAGAGAATTTTGACCAAAAGTAAGAGTAATTTCCAGAATGTTAGGACCCTTGCCCCGAAATAAACACTCGCGAGTTTAATAAAATCCATCAAAGCAGAGTGGGAGGCTAAAAACAGCTACCCAAACCAAAGACAATCACAAGGTCTTTGTTTTTTTTTTTAAACTATGCTCATAATCTCAAAAGCACAATGCAGCAACGGGCTGAGCTGATTGTGAACGATGTCAGCTACATTGAGGCTAAAGATAAAGAAAATCTACTGGCCAATAAATTTAGTTCTAACTTTACCCCCCTCTCCCCTCCATCTGTCTCTCAAGACATGACTGAAACTGCCTCACCTCCAGCAATAACACAACAGCAAGTCCTGAAAGTGCTATTATAATCTAATCTAAAAATATTGTATCAATGGGTCCTGATAACATCCCTGGATGATTCTTAAACAGCATGAAACAAGATTCAGACACATTCCTAACACTGCTGAGTCTCAGGCTTCATACAAGTTTTGTACCAAGCAACTGGAGAACGACTACAGTCATTCCCTTGCATAAGGGAGGGCCTTCCACAGACCCAAGCAATTGCAGACTTGTAAGTCTGACCAGCCACATATGCAAAACCATGGAAAGATGTCATGGCATAAGTCAGGATACACGGAACCTCCAAACACTGGACTCATCTCAGTTTGTATTCGTCAAGGGCATGTTATGCTTACTCAACCTGGTGGACTTTTTTTAAAAGGTCACAGAAGCAAGGGATAAAGGCAAAATGGTATACACCGCATACCTCAACCGGTCAAAGCTTCTGATACAATTCCCCACTTAAGCATAGTAAAAAAAAAAAAAAAAAAAAAAAAAAAAAAGTTTAATAAACTGAGAATAAACCATTATGTCAACTGGCTCACAGACAGGATGCGGGAAATCAAAATAGGGGAAGTTACCTCCACAAAGAGACAACTCACCAGTGGAGTCCCCCAAGGTTCTGTGCCAGGAACTCTACTGTTTGGCATCTACTTTTTTGAAGTAGAAGCCAATACTAAAGGGCTCTGACTGACTAAGTCTGCAAATAACTGCAAGCTAGGAGCAGTTACAGAATCCCCAAATGACACAGCCATACTGCAGGAAAGTTTGTACAAATAAATAAGTGGACTTAAACTAAATGCCAAAAAAATGCCTTACTGTATCCTTTGGGAAGTCATCTACCCAGGGAACTACCACATTCATAATACACTCCTAATGGTTGACCTAGCTGTTCGAGATTGTGAACAGTGACCTAACTTTTGACCAATATGTGTCAACTGTCATAGGTTCATACGTAGGTACTAGGCTATAAGCCCAAGGGCCTAAGTAAGCCTAGCCAACAAGGTTCTCTGGCTTACGCCACCCAAGAAAGTTAATTTCCTGTGCCCCTATCGAGCAGAGCCACAGAAGTGATCCCCTGGGTGTATTTCCTATTTCTCATCCACTCATCAAGATTTTTCTTGAAGAGTGCTAATGAGGAACTTTGCTTGACATAGATTGGTAGCTTGTTCCAGAGTATAGGAAGTCTCTGGGACAGGAATCTATCCCTCCAGCATGTCCTGTTTATTGTGGTGACAAGGTTTAGGTCCCTAGAGCGTGTAGCTCAGAGGGATTGGGATTTCTTAAGGTGTAGCATGTCCAACAGCTCTGGGTTTAACATAGCTTTATATGTTAGGCAGAGATCTCCTCGGAGTAGGCGATATGCTACAGAGTAAAGCTGGAGTTTTTTGAGACTGTTAGTCTAGGGCATCTGTTTGAGGCCAGTAATCCTCTTTGTGAGGTACTTCTTTGGCCTTTCCAGTTGCTGCAGATGTCTTGTGAGGTACATTCCAAAAAGGGTGTTGTACTCTATAATGGGTCTAATGAGTGCCGAGTAGGGGGGAACAATGACCTCTTTTTTCCTGGATGAGAACCCTTTTGTGATGAGGTGTGCCACATAGAAGGCTTTCCTGACTATTGTGGCGATGTGATTATCAAAGGAGAGACTACTGTACACCTGGGTACCGAGGTCCCTTATCACACATTCGGCGTTAAGTACACTGCCGTTTATGTGGTAGTTCATAGGTACAGAGTTTTTACCAAAGGGAATGACAATGCACTTTTTTAGCATTGAGCTTGAGGCCATGGCTCTGTCACCAGGCATTGGTCTCAGTGAAGCCCTTCTGTAGGATGTCCACATCATTTGGGGACTAGACTATAGCTCCTAGTTTGCAGTCAACTGCGAACTTCGTTAGCCAGAGATTTTCTGTGTTAGCCTGTACTTCAGAGAAGTAGATACCAAACAGGAGAGGTCCCAGGACTGAACCCTGTGGTACGCCACTTGTCACTGGTTTGAAGTCAGACTTGGAGTCTGCAACTTTTACAATGTGGGTTTTGTCAGTGAGCCAGTTGGCAACCCATCTTGTGATGTAGGGATTTATACCTAGTTTAGTGAGTTTAGCTATAATTCCAGTATGGAGGATGGTGTCGAAAGCCTTGGCGAGGTCAAGATAGGCTGTGTGAACCAACTTACACTCGTCTAGGGCTTTGGTGACTGTCTCAAAGTCGTCAATCAGGTTCAGAAGGCATCATCTGCCTTTCACAAACCCGAACTGGGTGGGGTCCAGAGTTTGGAGGTTAACAATGTCTTTGTTTATGAGTTCCATGATGATAAGTTCTATGGCCTTGCAGACCAGGCTCATCAAGCTAATAAGGCGATAGTTCCCAGGATCAGTGGTGTCTCCCCCTTTATGGAGTGGGATAACTGTTGCTGTGTTCCATTCAGTGGGCACAAAGCCTGACGTGAGACTATGATTGAACATGGTGCTTAGGTGGGGAGCCAGTTTGTTCTTAAGTTCGTGTAAAACGCAGTCTGGGATATTGTCCGGTCCCTCCCATGGATGCTGTGTTTTTTGTTTTAGAGTGCAGCTTTCACCTGCATAGATGTGATTACAGGGACTCTACATTCTTCCTGTATAGACATGGGCCCTTTAGGGGGTGAGAAGGGGTAAAGTTAGCACTGAACCTATCTGCCAAGATGTTGGCAATATCAGTTGGTTCTGTAATTTTTGTGCTGTTGTGCTGTAACTCAGAGCAGATCTGGGTGTTGCCATCGAGATTCTTGACATAGCTATAGAATGCGTTGTGGTTTCCCTTAGAATCAGTGGTGATTTTGTTTTCATAGCTAGCTTTGGAGGATCTTATAAGGGATCTCAGCTTCTTACTGGGGCTGATCAGACAACTCCTCCACTCATGGGATTTTACTGTCATAAGACAGTCCAATACCGCCCAGCTTACAAACAGGACTGCATCAAGATCTAAGGCTGTCACTGTTCCTCTTTTCTCAGCTCTCATTAGGTCAATCTTTCAGTATAATGTCCCCTCCCCCCTCTGGCATGTATCTGTCCATACACATAAAACAACTGAAATGCTCACAGAGATACTATATTAATAGGATATGAGGCCTAAACAATATGGCCTACATGGACCGACTCAGTAAGTCAAATGGCATCAGAAATACTTGGCGTAGGAATCTAAATCTCTTCAACATCAACAGAATGGGTTTGGAGGGACAGGTATATCTCTAGCAGAGGATACCTCTGCTCTGGAACAGAGTCCTCTTCCATGTAAAATGAAGCTCATCCCTGTCCATGCTCAACTGCAACTTGGATCTATGGATGGGAAACAGAAAATTTACTCCTGGATTGCCCCCTGTACTACTAATGGACAGAAGCAATTCCTAAATGCTTTGTCCTATGTATATCCCTCAAATTATCTATAGTATGATCCCAGTTATTCTCATTAAGGGTTCTAAAGTTTTTGACCATGGGATGGGTAGGGCCAATCTCTAACCAAACTGCACAGGTTAATTCGAGCATCAAAAGGGTGGCTAAGCTTTAAATGGCCCACAAGGGCAGCTAGTCTAGTACTCATCTGCAAACTTACAAGAATCCCTAGAAATGGATTAAGGGAATTCCATTATCACTGGGTAGCCTTTTAGAATGATTTTCAGTACTCAAGTCTCTGAAATGATCTAGTGCTGCAGCGGAAAGTGCAGACCTAGACTCTGGGATAGATTTACACGACTGCTAGGGTGGGGAAGGAAAAACACCTGAGTGGGCAAACAGTCATTTTCTTAGACTGTCCTTCTGGGAGAAGCCTCCTTTTCTTTTCTGAAGTGCCATGTCATTATCGAAATTTTGTTTGCCTGTGTCTTGCTGGGAAAAGTACAGTTGTGCAAAATTTTACCATAACAGTACATGTCCTTTCCTTCACTACTGCAGTATTCCTAACATACAGGATTCCCTGCCGTGGGTAGCAAGACGTCAGCCAGTATATCAAAGCTTACTGTTGCTTTAAGGTACACTGCATATCACACGTATGCTTCACGCATAGTATAGGGCATAAAGGTGACATCCAGATGCACCATCCTCAGAAACGATCGCACCAGTAAGAACACTACTATAAGGAAACCCAGGAGGTAACCAGTACATCATCCAGGAAGGAAAAGGACTAGGGGGAAGGATGGAGGGAGTGAATGCTGCAGCAGTGAAGGAAAGGACATCTATTGTTGTGATAAGATTTTACACAACTGTACTATGTCATTATATTCACTGTTACAGTATTCCAAAGCTCAAGAAGAAACTTGGGGGGAGGAAGGTAAGCAGTAGAGCTCACTAAGAAGTCATGAAGAATGGCCCTAGCAAAACTAGCTGTAGCTCTGGAGATGCCACCCACCTTGTAGTGCTTGGTAAAAGTATACACAGAAGTGAGGGCAGCTGCTTCAAGAACAGAATTGGAATCCAATCCCGTGAAAAATGCACCAGAAGAAGCAACAGCTCTAGTAGAATGAGCCTTTACAGAAGAAGGGAGGCTCTTACTATGAAACGTATAACAAAAAGAAATAACCTTTCAAATCCAAGAAAAAATGTTTTGCTTGGCTACAACTAATCCTAAGGACCAAGAATGAAAAGAAACAACTGATCAGATTTTCTAATAGCCTTAGTCTTATCCAAATAAAATCTGAGCTGTCTATGCACGTCCAAAGTATGCGGCACCCTCACTGTCAGACTGTGGAGAGGGGGAAAAGTAGCAAATGAATAAACTGATTAAGTGCCAACTCAATAAACACTTTAGGCATAAAACGAGAATTAGTATGCCTGTCCTTATGAAATATCAAAAACAGGAGGACAAGCCATAAGGGCTTGAAGCTCCAACACTAGTCTGACAGAAGTAAAGACCAACAAAAGGACAGTCTTCCAAAGCAATGCTGCAAGGAAGCTGAAGCAGCAAGCTCAAAAGGAGCCTGATCAACTTCCACTTCCCCAAAACAAAATTAAGATCCCAGGGAGGAGGAACAGACTTTATGGGAGGTCTCATATGAAGGACACCTTTAAGAAACTGTTTAGCCTTAAATCTAGAAGTCAAAAAAGGAGATAAAGGCAGACAAGACCCACTAATCAGCTGCCTCTGCTTAAAAGAAAAATAGGCCAAACCAGCATTGAGCAACTCACACAAATAAGAGAAACCAGAGGAACAAACCAGTAAGTGCGTTTAGGTTAAGAGACAGACACCAAACAGAAAACCTCTTCCATTTGGATGAGTAAGATTTCCTAGTAGTGGGTTTCCTGGCCTCCTGCAGGAATCTCGGCACATTCTTAGAAAAAAGGTGTCTGTGTGGAATCAAAATCCTATCGCCCACAGTGTCAGTTGAAGAGTGGACAGGTGTGAGAAGGTAAACCCTGTGAGGTAATTTGTGACGGGTGCCCTTGACTAAATTCAGAAGAGGGAATCAATGCTGTCACATCCAAAAGGTAGCACCCAAAAAGATTTTGGGAGCATCCTGTATAATTTTGAACAGGACTTTTGGAATAAGAAGGGGAGGGAATGCATAAAGAAACATCCCCTTCCAAGAAAAAAAGAAAGGGCATCCACCTTCCATACCAGAGGAACTGGGATCCTGGCACAAAATAGAGGAAGCTGTCTGTTCCGAGGGGAGGCAAATAGATCCACTTGAGGAGTACCCCACTGGTGGACAATGTCCAGAAACAAATCCCTGTGATGCATCTATTCATGGAATTGAGTTAAGGACCTGCTCAGAGTGTCTGCCACAATGTTTTGACCTGAAGGGATGTAAACTGCCTGAAGAGTCACTTGATACTTGACAGGAAGATCCCATACCAGGAGTGCCAAGAGGCAAAGAAGATAAGATCTTGTTCCTCACTGTTTGTTGATATACCAGATCACTGTGGTATTGTCTATAAATACCTTGGAAGGCTCTGGGGAGAGAAAAGTGGATGAAAAGCCTGAAGAGCTAGCATAGGAGCTCTCATCTCCAATATTGATGTGCTCCTTCTGCTGAAGAGAACACACCTACTCTACCTTTAGGTTGCCAAATGCTGCTCCCCATCCCACATCTGAAGCATCTACAAACAATTCCTGAGAGGGAAGAGGGGGATGAAAAGGAAGCCTTGGATTTAGAGACAACTGCTGGTTCCTTCAGTGAAATTCCTTTATGAGACAAGGAAGAAGAGGAACTACAAATTCTAGAGGATGTGCATGTTGAAGCCAAAATGACTTCAGAAACCACAAACTTTCTCATGTTGAGTTTGGCCAGAGGGAACATAGGAATGGTGGATGCCATGAAACCCGAAGCTCTCAGAAACTTCCTGACTGTAATGGAGCCACAGGAAGAAGAGTCTGAAAGATGGAAATGAGAGTCAAGGCATTTGGAGGAGGCAGAGACGCCCGCATAGGAACTGTCTGAATCCTGCAACCCAGAAAGACATGATCTTGAGGAGGAGTCAGCAGTCTTTTTGAAATTTATTATGAATCCCAGGCTCTGAAGAAGGGAGACAGCAAAATTAAAATTTTGCAAAAGAATCTCTGGAGAGGTATGTCTGAATCAGCAGGTCATCCAAGTAAGGAAATATGTTGATCCTCTGGAGCTTGCAAAAAGCAATCACAGGAGCACAGCATTTGGTGAATACACCTGGAGCAGTAGAAAGGCCAAAGGGTAAAGCAAAGAACTGAAAATGCCAGGAAGCAACAGAGAAATACAAAAACTTCCTGAAAAGGGGATGGATCGGAATATGGAGATAAGCATCCTTGAGATCCAGAGACACCATAGAGGCCTGAGGTAGCAAAAGAGGAAAAAAGAGTCTGAAGGGACAACATTCAAAAGGAGGGCACCTTCAGAAAAATATTTAAATGAAAGAGGTCTAGAACTGGTCTCCAAGTACCCTCTTTTCTGGGCACTAGAAACATTCTGGAGTAAAACTGCTTTCCCCCTGTGGGACACTGGTACCTCCTGAATAGTACCCTGACTCAAAAGGTCTCAAAGTATCTCTGGGGAAAAAAGGAAGTTGTTCCCAAGTAGGTGGAAAAATGCCCATAAAAGGGGGACAGGATTTCCACACCATGAAATAACCTCTGGCAAATAATGGACAGAACCCAAGAATCTTGAGTAATCTGAAGCCAAACAGGAAGAGAAAGGGAAAGAGGAATGAGGATGGGATAGTCGCACAGCACCTGGTTTATCAGGAAAGGAAGACTTCTGAGTCCCTGAAGTCTTAGTAGGAGGAGCCTGCTTGCCACTCTTTTTGCCCTTAGTAGGAGGGTGAGACTGCCTGCAAACAAAGGCTGGATTATTAGGACAGTTTCTCTGAAATTTAGGGACAGGAGAGACAAACACATGTTTGAGTTCCTGTAAGGCCTTCCCCTTACCCTGAAGGGACTTAAACAAACCAGCAGCTGCTTCTCCAAACAAATATTTATCATCAAGAGCAGCATCCATCAACTTAGCATTGATATCAGGTAAAGGCTGAAGCCTAAGCCAAGAATACCTCCTCATAACTGAACCAAAAGTAGCAGCCCTAGAAGAGGCATCTGCTGCATCACAACTACACTTAACAGAATGACTAACCACTTGAGAGGAAGTCCCTAGCAAAGCAAGAGCAGAACTTTTACACTAGTCGGGGAGATCAGAAATAAGATGACAAGCCTGAGAAAGAAGAGCTAACACATACCTTGGACATATGGGTCTGATAATCAATAGCCTTAAAAGCCAGGGTAAATGAAGTGCAAATCTTCTTACCTAGCCTTTCTATGGTCTTTATCGGAAGGCAGTAGCTTGGGCGAAGCAAGCAATTGAGAAGGCTTGTCAGAGGCTACAGACAGCACTGAGGGATCAGCAGCAGGACATTTACACAAAAAGTTGCAACCCTCAGGCTTCTTCGGAGCAGGGGGCAGAGAATCAGGAGCTTTAGAGGCATTGGAAAAAGCATCTGACAAAGCAGCCAAGATAGAAGGAATAGCAGAAGGTTCCTCTTATGGATTTCAGAGACCTGAGCACAATCCCATTTAAAAAATTCCATCATACTGGAGATTGTGTTCCCAAAGAAAATTTCATCAAAAGGAGTATCAGGACTGGTACACTCCTCTTCCTCTGACTCATAGTCCAAAGGAGAAGGAATTTGGAAAGAATGAGTAAGGGATTCCTCATCAGAGAAATCCTGTTCCCTAGGTCTTTTAAGGAGGAGTAGAAGACCAAGGGGGACCAGGAAAAGAAACCTCCTGTGGCGGTTTTGATGCCATTAAAGCATTAAATAAACCCTGAGTAAACGTCTGATGCTCACTCTGAGGATCCCTAGGGGCAGGAAAAAAGTACAGTTTTGTACCTACCATAAATGTAGATGTTCGAAGATCCACATTGCTGCAGTCCTTACACTTGGGTAGTCCGCTGTCCTCGGTCGGCCCGAATATCAAAGTATTAGGCTGACGTCGGTCAAGGCGCTTAAGACTGACATCAGGACGTCAGGGTATAAATGCGCATGACCGACGTCATATCCTCAGTCTTTTCTTGCCCCAGATGTCAGAAGACCCTAAACAGAAAGGTCAAAAAACCAAAATACAACAAAAAACAACCAACCACCCCTGTACTAAGCATATGTACAATATATACAATATTTACAATATGTACAACCCAAACCACACAACCGCCTCTAACTACAGAGGGGAAGGAGTGAGGGTAAATTGGACTGCAGCAATGTGAATCTTCGAACATCTACATTTATGGTAGGTACAAAACTGTACTATGTTCTTCATCTCACATTGCTGCAGTCCTTACACTTGGGTAGAATCCCAAAGCAGAGATAAGGGAGGATGGCAAAACTATAAAGCAGTAGGAGCTGCCAAAATGCCCTGTAAAATAGCAGTGGCAAAACCAGCCCTCGATTTAGAGTAAAGTGGAAGGTGATAATGCTTAGAGAAAGTATGCACTGAGCTCCAAGTAGCTGCCTCCAAAATATCTTTAGTTGCCACCCCCCTTAAAAAAGCTGTAGAAGTGGCAGTAGCCCTAGTGGAACGAGGCCTAATCCCAGCTGGAACCTCCTTGCCACGATGGGAATAACAGAAAGCAATACAAAACCCAATCCACTTAGAAATAGTTTGTTTTGACACAGGCTTGCCCTGAGAACCCAAAGCAAAAGAAACAAACAACTGCTGAGACTGCCTGAACCCTTTAGTTCTGTTCAAATAATATCTCAACTGCCTGTGTATATCCAAAGTGCGCAAAAATCTTTTCCCCTTTATTTTGGGGGTTTGCATAAAAAGTAGGCAAATGAATAGTTTGGTTTAAAGCCACACTAGAAACCACTTTAGGCATAAAGGAAGGATTAGTACGCAAAGATACCCTATCCTTATGGAAAATTAAGAAAGGCTCAACTGCCATAAGGGCCTGTAATTCAGAAACCCTTCTCGCAGAGGTAATGGCCAACAAAAAAGCAGTCTTCCATGATAAATATTTCAACTCAGCAGTAGCTGCAGGCTCAAAAGATTGTAGAGTGAGTTTCTCCAACACAAAATTGAGATCCCAAGCAGGAGTCGGAGCTCTCCGTGGGGGTCTTATATTCTTTGCCCCTCTAAGGAATTGCTTAAACAAGGGATGAGAAAACAATGGTGGTTCACAGTCATAGTGAGCAGAAATTGCTGCAGCATGAATCTTAATAGAAGAGAAGGACAAACCTTTGTCCAGTAACTCAGTAAGATATTGAAGAGCCACACTTAAATTAGGCTTAGAAACATCAAATTCCTTTGCTGCACTCCAAAATAAAAATCTCTTCCATTTGTCTGCATACACTTTCCTTGTACTAGGCCTTCTGGCCTCCAAAATAACATTCAAAACTTGCTGTGGCAGCTGAGACCCTCCAGGGTTTAAAACAGAATATGCCAGGCTGTCAGGTGAAGAGAGTGAAGTTTGACATTGAGTAAATGACTGTTCTCCTGAGACAGCAGGTGTGGAATCAAGGCAAAGGCCATGGAGGCTCCCGTACCAGACTTCTCAGTAATGGGTACCAGTGCTGTCGAGGCCAATCTGGAGCTATTAAAATCATCTTTGGCTTGTCCTGTCTGACCTTCAGGAGTACCTTTGGGAGGAGAGGCAGAGGTGGAAAGGCATACACATGAAGATTGTTCCAGCTGAATGAAAGAGCATCCACTTTCCAAGCTGTGGGATGAAACCTTTTTGTGCAAAACTTTGGCAGCTGGTAGTTTAGTGGAGAAGCGAACAGATCTATGTCTGGAGTTCCCCAGGACACTGTCAATTTCTGAAATACATGAGGATCCAATTTCCACTCGTGGGGATCCATAATTTGTCTGCTCAACACATCTGCTAAGGAGTTCTGTCCCTCCGCCAGAAACCTTGGCTGAAGATTTAGTTGTAAACTGAGAGCAGTCTCCCACAAAATCATTGCTTGTCTGCATAGAGGATAAGAATCGTCCCCTTGCTTGTTGATGTACCACATGACAGTTGTGTTGTCGGTTAGAATCAACACCTGCCCTGGAAGAAGTAAATCCTTGAAAGCTATTAATGCAAATTGGACTGCTAACATCTCCTTCAAGTTGATATGTAGATGTTGAAGTCTGGCAGGCCACGTGTCTTGTACCCACTTTCCATTTAGATGAGCTCCCCAAGCTTTGTCTGAGGCATCTGTCGTTAGAATCTGACTCGCCTCTGGCCGGGTCACAGAGAGTCCCTTGTTTAGGTGACATTCCTGAGCCCACCACAAAAATTCCTTTTGAATGCAAGGTATTATTTGAATGACAGTGTCCAAATCTTGGCAGTGCTGTGTCCATACATTTTTGAGATACCATTGCAGCTTCCTCATATGCAGTTTGGCATTGGGAAGCACCAGAATACAAGATGCCATGAACCCCAAGGCTTGAAGGACTGTCCTTGCAGTCAGCCTGGACTGATGAGACAATTGATGGATGTAAAGAGAAAGATTCTTTTGTTTGTCCGGGGTCAAAAAAGCCATCTGGGATGCTGTATTCAGTCTCACACCCAGAAAGCACATGTCCTGAGAGGGTACTAGACTGGACTTTATTTCGTTCACAGAATACCCCAGGCATCTTAGCACTGCTATCACATATTGCAAATGATGAAGAAGTTCGTCCTTTCCTTGGGCCAGAATCAGGCAATCGTCCAAATAAGGATAGATCTGAATTCCTCTTAGCCTGAAGAAAGCTATCACTGGAGCCAGAACCTTCGTGAACACTCTGGGCGCAGTAGATAAGCCAAAGGGCAATGCAGAGAACTGATAATGTGAAGTCCCAGCTCGAAAACGCAGATACTTCCTGCAACTTAGCCTGATAGGAACATGAAGGTAAGCCTCCTTGAGATCCAAAGTCACCATCCAGTGATCCTTGCCCAGCAGAGGTAAAAGCTGTTGTAACGTCAACATTTTGAACTTGGGAATGTCCAGATAAGTGTTGAGGATAGATAAATCCAAAATTGGTCTCCACGTGTTCCCCTTCTTTGGCACTAGGAACAGGCGAGAATAAAATCCTAGGCCCACTTCTGGTAGAGGAACCGGCTGTATGGCCCCTATTTGGAGCAGCAGAGAAATTTGCTTGCGAGCCTCTAGTCTTTGCTAAGGAGGAACGTCCGGCATGCCTTTGAAAGGAGGCAAGGTATGGAAATAAAACCTGTAACCTTGGTGTATGATATCCAATACCCATCTGTCCTGGGTAATCAAACTCCAATTTTCTCTGAAGAGTGCCAACCTTCCTCCCAAAGGTGCTGCCAGACAAGAAGGATCTGGCAGCTGAAAAGGTAGGTCATTGGGCCTGTTTACGAAAGGACTGGCCCCTGCCCTCACCTGAAGATTGTGCAGGAGAACTCCCTGTTCTAGGCCTGAAGGAGCTCTGAGCTCTGCCCCTACCACGTCTAGATCTACCCCTAGACTGTGACTCATAAGAAGGGTATGTCCACCCCTTAGCAGGCCAATTCCTACTAAACTCTGGAGGCTGGACTTGCAAAAAATCTTTAACAGTCTGCATAGACTTAGCCTTGTCTTCCATTTTCTTCAAGACTGACTCAACAGGTGAACCAAACAACACATCAGACTGTAAAGGAGCATCCAAAATCCTTGTCTTAACATGTTCAGATAAATTCTGATCCCTCAACCAGGCGTGCCTGCGAAGAACTGACCCAGTGGCAGCCACCCTAGACGAGGCCTGTACAGCATCAAGACCACATTGTAAAGAATGCTTACCCACCTGTTCAGAGACATGTACTAAATCTTGTAATTCCTTACACTCAATGCCTTCCGCCAGAGCATCTACCTTAGACTTCAGTTGGGAAAGTAGATAGTTCTGATATTTCAACATGTGAAACTGGCAATTCAAAGCCCTCATAGCCAAGGTGGAAGAAGTATAGACTTTCTTTCCCCATCTATCCAAAGCTCTGGCCTCTTTATCTGGAGGAATCGGATTTTTTACAACAGAGGCCTTGACACCCTTAGGTCCCTGACTAACAGTTTCTGGGTCCACCCTAGGACTCTTATAAAGATATTTATGAGCCTCAGGCACCCTATAATACCTATCCGGTTTAACAGGAGCAGGAGGCAAAGAATCAGGATTAAGTGAAGCCTCCGCAAACACATCTTCCACAACATCCAGAACAGGAGGTATAGCCAAAGGCCTATGCTGGGGTAAAAGCAAAAACTCCCTAAGCCTTTTCCTGGAATCAGAGAAGTCCTGACCTTCCCACTTAAAATGTTCCCTCATGGAATGAAGAGTCTCTGAAAAAGAAAAATCCTCTGGAGGAGAAGCAGAAGGGGTTGAATCATCTGCATCAGAATCAGAATAAGGAGAATACTCCTGCAAGTCTTCAGCCGAAGACTCTGAAACATCTGAAGGCTGCTCAAAACTCCCCAACTCTGGTTCCACCCTAGGCCTCTTATCTGGAGGGGGCAAAGAACCTCTAATCAAAGTAATTAAATCTTCTGCCATTTTAAGCATGTGCTTCTTGGGCACAGAACCAGAAGAACTAGGAGTAACACCAACAGAAGATAAACCTGGCCTGCCTCTGGGAGAAGCCTTAGAAACAGAAGGAGAGGGCCTAACCACCTTAGGAAGGGAGGGGAGTACAGTAACCTGAGAAGCCCCTTCAGCCTGACCTGCCTCCTGGGAGGCCACATCTTGCAAAAACAAAGTCTCCCCCTGAGACTCCAGAGAAGCCTCCGGCGGAACCACCGGTTCCACTGACGCCTCTAAAGAACCGGCGTCCGGTACGGACGACTCTTCTTGTCTGGGTTTAGCTGCCTTGTCTTTGCGCTTCTTCGAAGAAGCGGGCGTCGGAGCGTCCGACGGCATCTTATAATTGCACCGCTTCCCAAAGACTAACCTGGCACAATCTAGCCTTCGCTTAATAGTGCGCTTATTGAACCTAGCACAAAAGCGACACCCTACAACGTCGTGCTCAGGCCCCAAACAAGGAATACACAAGGTATGATAATCTCTATGCGGTATCTGCTTCCCACAAGAAATACAGTTATTCACTTTTTCTGACATCCGGTAAACCACTGAGGCAAGAAAAAACTTAAATATTCCCCAACGGGGTACTTAGCCAACTTTGACTCGGTCTGAAACTCCGAATTCGAAAAATTTCAGAACGCCGAACGGCACTTGCAACGCTGCTTCTGCATCGGACCATGCGGCAAAAAAGACTGAGGATATGACGTCGGTCATGCGCATTTATACCCTGACGTCCTGATGTCAGTCTTAAGCGCCTTGACCGACGTCAGCCTAATACTTTGATATTCGGGCCGACCGAGGACAGCGGACTACCCAAGTGTAAGGACTGCAGCAATGTGAGATGAAGAACATCAGGTTTAGTTTTTTGCTGAACGTCCGCCCTATAAAACTTAGAAGGCTCTGACCCAGGAAGGCATTCTAACTGTAGTAGGAACTTCTTCCCCAACTAAAATCTGCGAAACACGCCTAGGCCCCTCAGAAATAAACAGTGGTTTCCCTCTGAACATCTGAAACAGATACCTGTACAGCTTATCGGACATGCTGCAAGCCAGATCTCTGGCCTCCAATCCAGTCATGGCAGAGGAATCAGACAACAAAGCCAGGCAAAACCTCTGGGTTCGCACTGACCTCAGGCAGAACATCCAGTGAAGGCTGGACAATGAAAGACTCCAGTTGTAATTTTTTTTAACTTTTTTCCCCAACAGCTGACCCTCGGGCGGGGGGGGGGGGGGGGGGGGAGTCTGCTACACAAGGTTTTCTGTACAAAATCATGACAGAATAAGCTGTACGGTCGCAAGAAGCTCCTAAGCAACAGAGACACTTATCGTGGTGTTTTTTTTTGGGAATTTGTCTCCTGTACTGGCATTTACCCTTCCTGGATGACATTAACTCCTTGGAACAACAAAAAAGCTAAGAAAAAACAAAACTCCAAAGGGGTACTTATCTGCAATGGCTTGGTATCAGCAAGACAACAAAGGCGTTGAAACCAGCGAACAAAAACTGCGTTTACAGTGGCAGAAACAATGTAGACGTTCAGACAGACTACCTGGAGATGCGTTAAGACTGGCAGCAAAGAAGTTCTGAGGACTGTATGCCCAGGAGTCACCTATTATGCCCCATGCTATGCAAGGAGCATATATGTGATGTTCGGTGTACCTTAAAGCAACAGTAGGCTTTAGTATAATGGCCAAAGTTGGGCCAACCACAACTGAGAATCCTATATGTTAGGAATACTGTAACAGTGAATGTAAGGATATCATTCATGTTTCCAGAAATATGAACCCAAACTGGAAGATGTTTCTATTATATTTTGGAAAGGAAGGGTTGAAAAATCTGGGTAACCCCCCCAAATCAACTTTCTCGTTTCATCAAACCTTTTAAGAGCCTCGGCAGAGAAAGGACCAAACAACACTTCTTTATCCAGTAAAACACACAGGATCTCAGCTTTGCTATCATCTGCTAAACTGTAAGAATGTAGCCAAGCAAATTTTGTCATAGAGCCAGTGGCAGACACTTTGGACATAGCATCAGCAGTGTCATAAGCACATTTTAAAGTGTCTGATTTCTTGAGGCACAGAAAACATTACAGAATTCAGAGATACTTTACCTTTTTTAGGAGGAAAATCAGCAATTCATTTCCTGATACTGTCAAAGGAAGCCAGCAAAAAAAAAAAAATCTAACACGCGAGCCTGATAATTTACTACTCTGAAGGTCAAGGATGGAGAATAATCTTTCTTTCCAAAGGCTTTTCCTGGTTAGTAACATGAGACAGGCTGTGTCTGGCAGAATTTGACTGACAGCGATTACCACAGGATCTGACCTGGGGTTAAAAAAAAAAATAATAATTTGTGGCACTGGAGCAATTTATACAACTTATCAGACCTTCTTGGAGCAAGTGGCTGTCAGGCAAATGGAAAGGCTGCCAAGAAAGCATCCTCTAAAGCTGGGGACACAGGAGGAACAGCTGCAGGCTGAGGAAAATACATCTGTAAGAAAATCATATCATTTCTGTTGAGATTCGCGTATTTCTTTTTATTTCCCCTGAAACAACTGCTTCATTCTTGCAATCGTGTAAAAAAAAAAAAGACAACTCCCTCACTAAGGGAATATGACTAAAAACTTTCATCAGATTCAGATGCTTCACTCTGTGGAGATGAAAAGTACAACTGTGTAAGTAAGCTTACAGTGTCAGTGAGAGTTCTTCTAGATCACTGTTGCAGTAGTCTTAGCTATATGGGTCCTCCTTCTCATGACTGGCCAGATTTTCAAAGCTTTAGGGCACCTTCCATGCACTCCAACTGTCAGGAGCTCCAAAGAAGCTCCATAAAAAGGCTATTTATTCATTCATTCATTCATTTATTGCCTTCTGTTTATCAGGATGGTCAGACTGGGCACTTAAACCCATTTTCAGTGGAGGCCCAGGGAGAAAAACTCCATTAGAGTTACAGAAAGTCTTTGCAATCAGTTTAATAATAGAAATGGAGTTTTAGAATTATCCAATCAGTAATAGAATCAAGACAGAGATTAATACAATTTGATTTCACAGTGTTATACAACAACAAACAGGATGCATTTACATATACAGCAATATACAAATTTAATTTACAAAGGAGTGATGAAAACCAATTTGGAGTGCAAAAAAGTTCAGAGCATTTTTTTGTCTAAGAAGGGAAGCAACAGTCGTGAAAGAACAATGCTAGGAAACAAACCCAATAGTAAACTATATAAAAAAAGGGTGCATACATCCACAATCTGGCAACCCAAAAAGAAAATCAGCCAAAATAAGGGGGCTGGGTGGCAGAGTGTTAGCTACTGCAACACTAATCTATTAAAACATCTGCTATAATGGTAAGTTTACATACACGACTATACCCATGTTCAACATACAGATCACTGTTGCAGTAGCCTAAGCTATATGGGTAGATTACCACTGCAGTAGCCTAAGTTATATGGGTAGATTACCACAGTTTAGAAATCTAAAAAAGGAAGAGGGCCAGTAAGTAAGATTCTAACAGCCTCTGTAGAATGGTCCTAGCAAACAGAGTTCTAAATCTGGAAAAGCAATCCAGTTTGTAGTGCTCTGTAAGGATGTGTACAGAGGGCAAAGTTGCTGCCTCTAGAATACTTCTACAGTGCACCCCTTTCCACAAAGCCACCAAAAAATCTAAAGCCTTTGAGGAATGGACCCTAACCCTGCCTGACGTGTCTTACTATGTCGAGTACAACACAAAGCCATAGTGTAAGGCAAGTACCTGGAAGTAGTCCGCTTTGACACTAGATTTTTTTTTTCAAATTTGTAGGACAAAAACAAATGATCAGCTTTTCTGAAGCCTTCAGTTTTGTCTGAGCTGCCTGTGGACATCCAGAATGAGAAGAAGCTTTTCTCCCTTACTCTTGGATTCAGGAAAGAAAACAGGTAGCTGAATAGTCTGGTTTAAAGTAAAATCCGAGACCAGTTAGGCATAAAATAAAAAAAAGGATTAGTTCTCAAAGAAACCCTGCCCTTGTGAAAAATGAGGTAGGGTTGACTCACCATTAAGTGCTAGTAACTTAGTACTCTGACATTTGCTAGGAAAGCGAGTAAAATAGGCTGTTAAAAACTTCAGAACATTCTGATAAGCTTGTTTATGCGGAGAAAGCGCAATAATTTCAGTCCCAAAGTTAAGATGCTAATGAGAAGCTATCTGCTGACTAAGTAGGCAGACAAACACTTTTTAAAAAACATTTAACTTGAGTACAGTTAGAAAGGGAGGGGGTCAAATGGTGGACAAACAGAACTGTCTAACAGAAGAATAAAAAAGGTCAGCAGACAGTAACCCATACAATAGAGAATCAAAGGCAGCTGGGACTGAAGAGGATCCTGACTTCTTGGCTGGCACCTACTAGAAAATCTTTTACTCTTCTACATATATTTCATAGTAGCAGATTTATTCACCTACTTTAGTACCTTATGCACATCCCCAGAAAAAAAAAGGTGTGTTAACAGGTTATCAAAATTCTAATAATTTAGATAGTTAAGAGTTTTCAAAAAGGGGTGCATGGAGGAAAGCTTGCAGTAATTTATTTTGGCATGACTGGAAAGGGAGAACCACTGTTGGCCAAGCCAAAAAAGGGAGTCACCATAAAAGTTTTTTTGGGAGTCCTTATGACTATTCAGAATAACTTTGAATATCTGTGGAAAATCATAAGAACATTCCCATTCATGGAAATGAGAAACAAAATCCATCTTCTAGGCCTGTTAAGCAAGGTGTCCTGGAACAGAATTTCTTGGTCAATCTGAAAGGAGACTGTCAGATTTACCTAAGATGTTCTCCACAGCTGGATCAATTCTTGAAAAATCCATGGTGAAAACTGCATACATTAGGGTCTGTCCTGGTGCTGCTCACATAACCGGCCTTAAGCACAGGCCAACTAGGTGGCCGCCTAGGGCGCCGCTTTAGTAGGGGCACTTTTCCAGTATTTATTTGGTGCAGGTAAGACCAGGATAGGGGCACCAGTTTGTGTGGTGGGGGGCGCAGTGGAGCCCTTTTGTCTAGGGCACCAGTTGACATAAGGCCACTCCTGGCTGCTCAGCTTGCCTGCAATCAAGTTTGCTGTGACAGAATGTATTAAGCCCGAAGAGTCAAATGAGCTGATATGATATCTGACAAGAGGATAAGCATCTGGTACCCCGCTGGTTAGTTTACGTTCCACATCACTGTGGTGTTGGGTAAATTTGCAGAGATCCTGTGGACCAGAGATGATTAAGGCTTTCCAAAGCATGATCACTGTCAACAGATCTGTGAAATGAAACTGCTGCTATCCGTCTTGAGGATTCCATAGAGCTTCATGTTTGCCTCTTTGGAAAATGGACCCCAAGCTAGGTCTAATGCATATGTAGTGGCAGCCTTTAAGGCTGGGGGTGGGGTGCAGAAGAAGAATAAAGAACATGGATAACAAAAGAACTGGTCTACCCACCACAGAATTTGTCCTCTATGCAATACTCAGAACTGGAACCTGAAAGGACAAAGGGTGCAGATGCTGAATTTATAAGTTTATGTACTCACCATAACTAGGCATCTGTGTTGTCCACTTTCATTCTTTCTCACTAATGGGCTCAAATCTGACCCTCAGATCTGACTCGGGCACATACACTAGACTTCGGATCCAGTTCACGAGCTCCTCCCTTGACCCATTTATTCCATCCCCTCTGCCTTAGATCCAGTTTGTTGCCTAATCTCCCACTAGTACAATAGAGAAGGGATAGATGGAAATAAAGACAGGACTCAAACCTGGAACACTGGGCTCCAAACATAGTCCAATAGGTTCTTGGAGAAGGAAAGGGGAATGGGGAATGGATGGGAGGGAAGGTGAGGAGGAATGAAAATGGACAACACAGATGCCAAGTTATGGTAAGTACATAACTTATAAATCTGATGGTGTCCTTTTCATTCTTCCTCACTAATGGGTTCCTCACTAATGGGGCAGAGTCCCCAGCTACGCAGACCATGGGTGGCCCTCATGGAAGGATATTCTGGAGCACTGCCGAACCAAAGGAGGCTCTATTTCTAGATACGATGTTCAGCTTGTAATGGGAAAAAAAAGTGTAAGCCTTGGAGCATGAGGCTGCTGCTCAAATGTCGTCAATAGAGGTCCTTGACCAAAAAGCTGAAGAAGACAAGCACTGAGTTGAATGAACTCAGAGAGGTCTTGGTAAAACTAAAACTTTAAGCTTTATGAGAGTAAATCAATGAGATGCAGTTTGTAATCCATTTATAGCTAGGGTAACTTTAGAGATGGACTGACCTAGGCAATTTGAGGAAAAGAATACGAAAAGCTGATCTGAACTTCTAAACTGTTTTATTCTGTTAAGATAAAAACGTAGTTATCTGTGGAGCATGTACTTCCCCTTATTAGAGACATTTGGAAAAAAAATGGACTGGTTGATATCTTTTGAAGCCATTTTAGGTACAAAGGGTTAGAAACCTTGTCTTTATGGAAGACAATGTAAGGTGGTTTTGCTGACAGAGCCTGGGGTTCAGACATTCTTTTTGCTGAAGTTATGGCTACCAATAATTTTCCTAATAGACATTTTAGATCATGTTTGTCTGATGGCTCAAAGGGCTTCTGAGTTAAACCATGAAAAACCACACAGTAAGATCCCAAGGGGGTGAAGGATCCAAGACCCCAAGGAGGTGAAGGATCCTTTATTGGGGTCTGAGAAGAAGAAAGTACAGTTTTGTACCTACCATAAATGTAGATGTTAAGAGTGCTCATACAGCTGCAGTCATCACACTTGGGGTTATCCTGCCATCAGGCGGGTCCTCGGTCGGCCGAATTCCAAAGTCTTGGTCAGGCGTCGGTTGTCGTCGCTTCCTCCCTGACGTCAGTGCGGCAGGGGTATATAAAAGAGGCAGCCGACGCCATTTTCTTCAGTTTTTCTTGCCCCAGATGTCAGGTGCCCCCAGAAAGGAAGGCAATACATGATGCTATGCAAGCATACATAAGTAAATAAATCAAAACAGTAGTTGCAAGCAAATACACCATGAAGGAATACCCCAAATAGGTTGTATGTTAAAGGTGTTTGTCATAAGCCCTGTCCTAAGAGGGGATGGAGGGAGGGTAACCTAGACTGCAGCTGTATGAGCACTTGAACATCTACATTTATGGTAGGTACAAAACTGTACTATGTTCATCGTGCATACAGCTGCAGTCATCACACTTGGGTAGAATCCCAAAGCTAAGTAAGGGTGGCTGGTACTAAGCGGAATTTGGAGGGGCTAGAATGCCCTGCAGGACTGCTGTGGCAAAGCCCGTTCTAGATTTTGAGTATAGTGGAAGAAGGTAGTGCTTGGTGAAAGTGTGCACTGAACTGCAAGTAGCTGATTCCAAAATGTCCTTGGTAGGGACCCCCCTGAGGAAAGCTGCTGAGGTAGCTGTAGCCCTGGTGGAGTGGGATCTGATGTATGCAGGCACTGATTTTCCATGAAATGAATAACAAAAGCGTATGCAGTGGGCTATCCATTTTGAAATAGTCTGTTTGGAAATAGCCTTTCCTTGAGCACCTGTAGCATAGGACACAAAGAGCTGCTCAGATTTCCTGAATTACTTTGTTCTGTCCAAGTAATAGCGAAGTTGCCTGTGAATGTCCAAGGAGTGTAGTAGCCTCTCCCCTTTGTTCTGTGGATTTGGATAAAAGGTAGGTAAATGAATAGTCTGATTCAAAGCCACACTGGATACTACCTTTGGCATGAAGGTAGGGTTGGTTCGTAAGGAAACCCTGTCCTGATGGAAAATAATGAATGGTTGCACAGCCATGAGGGCCTGTAGCTCCGAAACCCTGCGTGCTGAGGTAATAGCCAGAAGCAAAGCTGTTTTCCACGACAAGTATTGTAGCTCTGCTGAAGAAGCCGGCTCAAAAGGAGGCAGTGTCAGCTTCTCCAATACGAAGCTGAGGTCCCAGGCTGGAGCTGGTGGTTTCCGTGGGGGTTTTATATTTTTTGCCCCTCTGAGGAACTGCCTTAATAGAGGATGTGAGAATAAAGGAGGATCCGTATTGTATTGTGCTGAAATGGCTGAAGCGTGGATCTTGACGGAAGAGAAGGAAAGGCCACTGTTTAACATCTCAGCTAGGTACTGTAGAATCTGAGGTATATTTATTACCCAAGGATTCTGGCCCTTTGCTTGATTCCAGGAACAAAATCCTTTCCATTTGGCGGAGTAGGTTTTTCTAGTGGAGGGCCCTCCTGGCCTCCAAGATGACATCCTGTACCTCTTTGGAGAGGGGAGTCTGTTGGCAAATTAAGGTATTTTCCATGCAGCTAGATTTAGAGTTCTGAGCTGGCTGTGAAGGGTCTTGTAGTTGTGCTGGGACAACAGAAGAGGAACTTGAGGTAGGATCCATGGTGGTGAGTGTGACAGGCTCTTTAGGAGAGGATACCAGTGCTGTCGTGGCCAGTCTGGAGCAATGAGAATCATTTGTGGCCTCTCTGCTCTGGTTTTTAATAGGACTTTGGTCAGTAGAGGTAGAGGAGGGAAGGCATAGACTGTCAATGCTGTCCAGTTGAAAGAGAGTGCGTCCACTTTCCATACCAGTGCTGTTGTGGCCAGTCTGGAGCAATGAGAATCATTTGTGGCCTCTCTGCTCTGGTTTTTAATAGGACTTTGGTCAGTAGAGGTAGAGGAGGGAAGGCATAGACTGTCAATGCTGTCCAGTTGAAAGAGAGTGCGTCCACTTTCCATGCCTGTGGATGATAGTTCCTTGAACAGAATTTTTCCAACTGGTAATTTCTGTGGGTAGCAAATAGATCTATGTCTGGCTGTCCCCATACTTGAGTTATCTTTGAGAAGACTTGAGGATGCAACTTCCATTCGTGTGGGTCTGTCATAATTCTGCTTAAGTTGTCTGCCAGTGTGTTTTCCTTCCCTGGCAGGAATTGTGCCTGCAGTTGAACTTGTAATTCCAATGCTGTGTTCCACAGGGTCATAGCTTGTCTGCACAGGGGGTATGAATGCGTCCCTCCCTGTTTGTTTATTTACCATATGACTGTGGTGTTGTCTGTCCTTATTAATAGCTGGCCCGGATGCAGTAGGTCCTTGAAGGTCATAAGAGCATTTTGCACAGCTAGCATCTCCTTTTGGTTGATGTGTAGGTGCATCTGTTTTTGGGACCATTTTCCCTGGATGCACTGATCTGACATGTGTGCTCCCCAGGCGTAGTCTGAGGAGTCTGTTGTGATGATTTGACTTGCTTGTGGTATACAGAAAGGGAGACCCATGTTTCTTTGGCATGCTTAAGCCCACCACAAAAATTCCTTTTGAAGGCATGGAATGAGTGGTAAAATTGTTTCCAAGCTGTGGCTGTGTTGAGACCATAAGATTTTTAGGTACCATTGTAGTTTCCTCATATGCAGCTTTGCAAATGATATTAGTAGGATGCAAGATGCCATGAACCCCAGAGCCTGCAGGATTTTCCTTGCAGTTAGCCTGGTTAAAGTTGCCATTTTGTTTAAGTATTGAGACAGTTGCCCTTGTTTGTCTGGCGTGAGGTAAGCCATCTGGGCCGTTGTATTTAAGCTGGCACCCAGGAAAATTATCTGTTGAGAGGGTATTAGTTTTGATTTCTTTTTGTTCGCTGTGTACCCCAGGCAGTTTAACAGTTTTATTACAAATGCCAGATGCTGTAACAGAATGTCCTTGCTGTCCGCTTGGATCAGGCAGTCGTCCAGATATGGGTAGATTTGTATTCCTCGTTGTCTGCAGAAAGCAATTACTGATGCCAGGCATTTCGTAAACACTCTGGGCGCAGTAGATAAGTCAAAGGGCAATGCAGAGAATTGATAATGGGTTGAACCTGCAAGAAATCTGAGGTATCTTCTGCAATCTTGTCTGATAGGGACATGCAGGTATGCCTCCTTGAGGTCCAACGTTACCAGCCAAGACTCCTTGCCCAGCATGGGAAGAAGCTGCTGTAATGTGAGCATCTTGAATTTTGGTACCTCTAGATATGTGTTTAGAATAGATAGGTCTAAGATGGGTCTCCAATCTTTGTCCTTCCTTGGTACCAGAAATAGTCTTGAATAAAAACCTTGACCTTGTTCTTTTGCAGGTACCTCTTGAATTGCTTTCATATCCATGAGAGCGGAAATTTGTTTTTGTGCCTCTGCCCATTGATTTTGTGGCAGATTTGGCATGCCTCTCATTTTTGGAAGAGTGTGAAAGTGGAACCTGTAGCCTCTGTCTATAATATCCAGAATCCATTTGTCCTTTGTAACAATGTGCCAGTTTTTTGAAAATAAGGCCAGATTTCCGCCCAAAGTTGCTGCCATTATTGCTTTATTTGGCAGGCATAGGGGAAAGTCATTGTGTCTGTTTTCTAAATGACTGTGGTCTATCTTCTCCACCTCTTGGGGCTGGTGCTTGCCACTGCCTAGCTCTGTAAGATCCTTGAGGTTGTCCTCTACCCCTTGGGCGTCTGTATCTACCCCTTTGGGGTCTGTCCTTGGCTGGAAAGGACCAATTTTTTGAAGGCCAGTTTCTGCTGAAGCGTGGAGACTGCACTTGCAAGAAATCTTTAACTGTTTGCATAGATTTCGCTTTTTCCTCCATTTTCTTTAGTACCTCCTCCGCTTTAACACCAAACAATACATCTTTTTGTAGTGGTGCATCTAATAACTTTGCTTTGACATGATCTGGTAAGGTTTGCTCTTTGAGCCAAGCGTGTCTACATATGACAGACCCCGTGACAGCAGCTACATGAGGCCTCTAAAGCATCAAAACCACACTGTAAGGTATGTTTCCCCACTTGTTCTGCTCCATGCAACAAATCCTGCAACTCTTTCAAATTCTGGTTGTTCTGTTGGTGTCATTTTGCTTTTCAGCTGAGATAGCAAGAACTGCTGGTACTTTAACATATGAAATTGACAGTTTAATGCCCTCATGGTTAAAGTGGCTGATGTGTACACCTTTTCCCCCTACCTTTCTAATGCTCTGGAATCTCTCTCTGAAGGTAAAGGGTTTTTAGCAGTAGAGGCCTTAACCCCCTTGGGACCCTGAGAAATAGTTTCTGGGTCAGCAGAAGGGCTTTTATAAAGGAACTGGTGAGAATCAGGGACCCGGTAATACCTGTCTGGTTTAACAGGGGCAGGGGGTAAAGAGTCTGGATTAAGACTGGCTTCTGCGTACACATCATCCAAAATATCTAAGACAGGAGGAATAGCCAGGGACCTATGCTGGAGAAGTAGCAGAAATTCCCTGAGCCTTTTCTTGGAATCTGAGTAATCTTGGCCTTCCCAGTGGAAGTGCTCTCTCGATGTATGAAGGGTTTCCCCAAAAGAGTAGTCCTCAGGGGAGACTGAGGAATAGACTCCTCAGCATCAGAGTCTTCAAATGGGGAATAGGCGTAATCCTGGTCCTCAGAAAGGTCTGAGGTAATAGAAGCCTGGTCTGAGGAAGGGATGTCTTCCTCCAACCTGGGTCTTTTGTCTGAGGGGGGTTGAGAACCCCTGATGAGTGTAATCAAATCCTCAGCCATTTTAAGCATCTGTTTTTTTAGGCATGGGGCCTTGAGAGGGGGTCTGAGGACCCTGTTTTTTAATTTTCATTGGAGCTTTAGATTTAGAGAACGATTTAATAGAGAAGGTGGTAGGCCTGAAAACGCCTTCAGAAATGGCAGGCCTCGCTAAATTTTCCGTTTCTCCGCCAAGAGTGGCGTCGGTATCTGCAGTGGGAATGGAGACTGAGGAAGCTGCGACCTCGGGTACTGAAGTCGCCGGTAAAATAGTTTCATCGGAAGTCAGGGGCTGCGTAGGCGCCTCGCTGAGAACCGGAGAACCGGTAGTCGGCCTTAGCGTGATCTCAGTACTCGGTGCAGGCCTCGGGTGTCTGTCCTTATCCTTGCGTTTTTTGCCTGTAACTGGCGTCGGACAATCTGACGACATGATATAGTTAAATTTTTTGCCAAAATAATGAAGGGCGAACTCCGCCCGGCGCTTAATAGTGCGCTTGTTAAATCTAGCACAAAAACGGCAGGCCGAGACGTCGTGGTTTGGCCCTAAGCAAGGTATACAGTAAGAGTGAAAATCCTTATGTGGTATTTGCTTCCCACAAAAAATGCAATTATTAACTTTGTCTGACATCGGTCTGAGGCAAGAAAAGTTTCCCCAACGGGGTACTTAGCTTTAAAGAAGACTTCGGCTGAAATACTTTTCGTAAGTCTCAGGAGCTGGCCGACCGGCACTTGTGAACTGCTTCTGCTTCGGGTACCGCGCGGCAAGAAAGACCGGAGAAAATGGTGTCGGCTGCCTCTTTTATACCCCTGCCACACTGACGTCAGGGAGGAAGCGACGACAACCGACGCCGGACCAAGACTTTGGAATTCGGCCAACCGAGGACCCGCCTGACGGCAGGATAATCCCAAATGTGATGACTGCAGCTGTATGCATGATGAACATCACCCTTCATAAATGCTGTACATAATCTGGAAGATGCCAGGGAAAAAATTTAAAATTTCCATTCAGGAAATAATTCTGCTGCCAACTGAAGTTTAACTGTAGAAAAACTGGTCCCTTCACTAAAGGGTTGTAAGAAAAAGAACAGCAAAAATTGGAGCTGAAAAGGGGTTGATGCTCTGGTCATAAGCCCAAACAGAAAACTTCACCTTCTCCTAATAAACTTTCATAGTGGAAGCTTTCTGGGAAGCCAAAATATTGCGAACTGGGGAAGAGAGCCTGGACTGTAACTACTAATGGAAGTGGGGAAACTATGCTGTTAACTTGACAGTGTGAAGGTTGGGATGATGAATCCACGATGTGTGAGGTAGGAGATCCTGACAAGGTCCCAGTATCTATGGGGGATAACAAAGATGAGACCGTTGGGAGGGCAAACCAAACTTGCTGATGCCAGGAGGAGGCAATGAGTATTACTGAGCTCTTCAGCTTGCTTGCTTTTTCTAAGAATTTTGGAATCAGTGGGAGAGGAAAATAAGCATAAAAGGAGACCCCAGAGCCAAGTGCGACTCAGAGTGTCTCTCGGTGTCTCGTCCTGAGAGGGGATCAGAGTGAAGTACTGCTGCACTTGTTGTTGACAAGGTGACAAATAGGTTGCAGCAAGGTCAGTCCCAATGCCTGAAGATCATATTCACTACCTACTGATTGAGAGACCACTCATGAGGCATCAGAACAAATCTGTTTAAGTTTGTCTGCCAGCACAGTGGATTTCTCCAGGATGTGTCTCGCTATTAGAAAGAGGCCTGAAGAGATAAGCCCATTCCCAAACTCTCATTGCCTCTCTGCACAGGGGGTGAGATCAGATTTCACCTTGTTTTTGCTGTACCAGACTACCAACAGGCTGTCCGTCTGAACTGCAATTGTCTCTAGAGGGAGAGATTCTTGAAATGCCGGCAATGGTAAAAGGGCTACTCTCATCTCTAGAATGTTGACACGCAATTTGGTCTGTTGGGGAGCCACATGTCTTGGAATGTGATTCCCAAGAAATGCCCCCCAGCCCCACCCCAGCTGGGAAGTGTCCAGGATCACTGTGGCAACTGGATTTGGAAGAACAAAAGGTCTGCCCAAAAAGAGATCAGACTGAATTCAGAAACAAATGTGGCACTTGCAAATCGAGGTGCATTTTATTTGACAAGACAGGGGCTGATGTAGAATGGATCACTGTACAGCTAAGGTCCATTGGAGAATTCACATAAAGAAGCATGCTATGGGAAGCAGTACTATTGCAGTGACACAGACCCCAGTGCCTGAAGCACTAACCTTGCTGGGGGAGGACAAAAGAAGATATCCTATACCTGGTATTGTAAAAAAGCAATGCAGTGGAGAGGTAAGGATGACACCTGAGTCGTAGTGTTCAAAAGTGTTCTAATGAATTCCAGACTCTGAACTGGCGCAAGCTGTAATCTGGCAAGACTGACCAAAATGCCCAAGGCATTGCAAACCTGCAGCAAACAGCCCCTGGCTTGTTGAAGCTGATGCCTGGAGGGGGCAGAGAAGAGCCAGTTGTCTAGATATGGAAACACCTGGAGTCCTTTGAGTCTCAAGTGAGCTGCCAATACTGCCGTGCATTTGGCAAACAACCTGAGGGCTGTGGTGAGTCCAAAGGGAAGAGCTCTGAATTGGTAATGACTGGCTCCCATCCAAAAGGGAAGATGCCATCAGAAATGTCTGTCTATTTTTATGACAGTATGCATCCTGAAGGTCTATACAGCATATCCAGTCATCTTTCTGCAAAAAAGGCAGGATGGACTGAACCATGACCATTCGGAACTTTGCCTTTTTCACATACTGGTTTAGACTGCTTAGATCTAAAATGGGTCCGAGGTCCTGTTTTCTTTGGTGCTAAAAAGAAACACAAGTAAATTCTAAATCCTATCTGGTTGGGTGGCACATTCTGGAAAATTCTTTTCTAGCAGCTTTTGCATTTCTTGTGCTGCTTCCTTCCTCTGAGTGGGTTGAACGTTGGGAAGTTTCCTCATCCAGCAAGGAGAAAGAAGAGAAAAGGATATGTAGTATCACAATGGATATTATTCTTGACACCCATAAATCTGTTGTGATATTTGTTCAGGCATCCAGATGGAAAGAGAATTGACCCCCGACTGCCTTCAGAGTTGGACATTCGGGCAGTGCTTCAGAAGTGCTGATAGGGTCTGTCAGAGAAGAATTCTCTAAAGGCCTGGTTCTGCGGGTCTCCTCTGCCTCTACGATGACATCTACCATTAAAATTTCCTTCCCTGCCTTTGGAGGAATTATCCCTATGTAAATCCTTGAACGGTCCCTGAAATTTATGGAACCACATCTTCTTACCACCTCTATGGTTTCTAGAAAAGGTCCACTGAGGTGTTGAAAACTTGATTCCTACAGCAAACAGGGTTTTCCCATCTTTTTTGCTGCCGGTAAGAGCATCTTTAACTGATGGCCCAAAACAATGAAGTGCTTATCAAATGGGCATTAATAAAGGACATCTTAAAGGTCTCTGCAAAGTCACATAGCCACATCCAGGTGTCTCTCCTTATGGCGATACCTGAACCGGCTGCTCATGAGGTACCTTCAGCTGTATGAGAGATTAACCTCATCGAAGCATTTGAAATAGACAAAAGAGTGGCCAGCTAAAAAGAGGCCCTTCTGAAATCCTCAGTAGACATGGACTCAGAGTGCTTGATAGCTCTTCAGTCAAACCTCTCTGCAGCCTAGTAATATGTGCCAGATAATTAAGCGATCTCACAGTGAAGATAACGGGAGGTGAACACTCACTTTCCACATTTGTCCAATGCTCTGGACTCCCTGTTTGGCAGAATGACAGAAGAGCTCTGCTCTGTTGGCTCTCTGTTAGTGGCTGCTGCCACCACCTAGCATCAACAGGAACTCCTTTGCTCCAGTGAAGGCAGATCACAGGACAGACCGGGGTGGTTGGGGATGGGCTTGACAGTGTCCAGGTTCTTCCATGCCCAGTGGGAAACCAGGTCAATAAGTTCAGCCAGTGGGGGGGGGGGGGTCACCCAAGATGTAGAAAAGCCTCCAGGGACACTGATTCTTCAGGAGGAGGAGGAGTTTGGAATGACCAGCCACCTTGCTACTTAAGGATTTCTAGGATATCTCCAAAGGAGATGTAATCAGGTGGTGATCTGTGGGATCCTTCTCGCACATCAAAATCAGCGTCTTCCATGACAGACTCCATGGGGGAGTCTGTGTCTCTCCTCTTACATGTCATCTGAGGGACCTCCTCTGTGGGATGTTCAGGGGCAGTATCAGAAAAAAGGGAAAGTTCCTCTAGTGAAACTGTCTGGAGACTTACTGGAACCGACTGTCCCTGTGGAGTAGGTCTGATGGACTCAGAGCTTGCAGCCAATAAAGGAAAGGGGATAGGATCTGAAACATGACGCGACCATTCTGTACGGAGAAAGAAGGCCCTTTCTACCACCTTGAACACCAAGGAACCAGGGGAAACCTTTTCCTCCCTCCTCGGAGCCAAAGCTTCCAAAGGTAGATAGGTCAGGGCCACCTCTAAATCAGAGCCTTAAGGGAAGAATCGGATCCGAGCTGTCCAGGGCCAAAGCTCCAAGATGGAGGGACAGATCAGACAAAATCTGAGTCGAACCCAACCGCTCAGACCAGGCATCAACATCTCTGCTCCGAGACCTGATCTGATCCAGGACTCGATCTGATCCAAGGGTATCAGAGCAGAACCAGTCAGGAAAATCAATGTGGAGGAAGGACCCGTCCTCACAGCAGACACCAAACCACTTGGGGATCTAAGATCCTGGGACTCCAAAACTATGGGTTGGATCAGACAGGGAGCTTCAAAGACATACTCACAGATTCAGCAGGGGATGGAGCTGAGAACCCCCATCTGGATCTGAGCTTTGAGGAATTTACGCATCATCCTATTCACATCCGCCACAGACAGACCTCTGGAAGGCCTAGAGAATGCTGTGGAAGGGGGTCGAGAATGTTTCTACAGAGTTTGGAATAACTACATGGGAAGGGAAGGAGAAATAGGTTTAACTGCCTACTCCGGAGTACGGCTTCTGTGAGATGTACTGGCTGTTGAATACAAGCATTTAGGATCCGAAGAAGTAGAACACAAACGAGATATCACTGCAGGCACCAACCCTTTCAACTCCGAAGAGGCCCTTGGATCTGAGGGAAGGCCAAGAGATTTAGGATCAGAGAAGATCAAATTAAAGATTTTTCCTAACCTTTTCTATCTGCTCTGAGGAAGCCCTTGGGGACTTCAGAGAAGATCTTTTCCAGGAATCTGAAGAAACAGACTTTGGTGTTTTATTTATTTATTTTACATTTGTTAACCGGGAAAGTCCGGCTTGGTGTGAGCCCATTTTCAGCAGAGGCCCAGGGAGAAAAGCTCCAGAAATACAATTTACATAGGTATTAATATAAAAAGGATAAAACACTGACGTGAAAAGAGAAATACAAGTGTATAATTGGTATGTAGATAGAGCAATAACAATTATGATAATAAATAGTACAATGAGAAATAGACATCAAAATGTTGTTGATGGGAGACAAGAATTGTTTTCTATTTCACAGATGTTATTTAAAAGAAAAGATTAACTTTGTATAAATAGAGAAAGAGGAGGAAGGAGTTAGAGGAAGGGAATACATAAGAAATTAAAGTATAGATTCACAGGTTAGATAAGATGTACAAGGGGAGATTAGCCAGGGATGATACAGGAGCAGATCCATTTGCTATATAGATAGTCTTTTAGGCATTTCTTAAATTGAGTTGTGTCTGTGATGTTTAAAATCTGTTGGGGAATGTTGTTCCACATTTCTGAAATGCAGTGGGAACAGAGAGAGTCCCCAGCCTTGTTTTTGATTTTGGAGACTTGCAGGAGGGTTTTGTTAACAGAATGGAGTTGGTGAGTAGATGCATATGGTTGGAGAAGTTGTTGTAAGGCAGGGATTTTGTCTGGGTGGTATACTAAGTTGTGGGTAAAAATAAGTTGGGTATAGATCAGATGTTGGGGAAGTTCTAACCACTTTAATTGTTGTAAGGAGGAACAATGGTGCGGCCTGTGTTGGGAGTTGTTGGCAAATGTGGCTATTTTGTTATAGTAAGATTCAAGTTTTAGAGGGGGTTTGAGCCCCAGAAGTAGCAGGAATTAAGCCCTGGAGGATGAACTTATTTCACCTGTCAGCCAACGCTCTCGGATTAATAGGAGAGCATACTGTACAGGCTATGTTAAGATAGCCTGCTTCCAGACAATGCACTCACTTTTTGTGGGCATCTGAATTTGGGATCTTATGCCTCCAAGAAGTGCACTTTTTAAATCCTGTTAGTTCTCCCTTTCCTGTCATTGTTTCAGAGAAACCAAAAAAAATTTTTTTTTTTTAAAGGACAGTAATCAGGGGCGGTCGCAGTCATGCAGCAGTTAGCGTCGTCATCTCACAGCAAGAAGTTCTCCAGTTCGATTCTCTGCTTGGGGTGCCTTCTGTGCGGATTCTGCATGTCCTCTCTGCGGTCACGTGGATTTCCTCCCACATTCCAAAGATATGCAGTAGATGGACTGAACACACTAAATTGGCCATAGGTGCGAGTGTGTGTGTGAGTGGTTGATACAGATGAACTGCAGCAGCAGGGCTAGCCACCCAGTGGTGTAAACCTTGGCTCGAGATGATTGTCACTGCTGAAGTGACACCCCAAGCCAATGTGCAAAAACAGGAAAAAGGGGTCGAGGATGGATGGATAGTAATCGGGCAAGAAATTACCAGAAAAAGAAAATTAGAAACTGCCTGGAAAAAAAAGGGAAGGATGAAAATACCAACTATGGTATTTAAAGAAAATAACTTTAAAATCAGGTAAAAGAAGGTACAAACAATGGTATGAAGACTACTGAGTACTTAGTAGAAAGGAGGTTGACTAAAGGTCTAAGAATCAATAACACCAGCAATCACTAAGAGGGAGGATATAAGAATAAATTCCAAGGATTATAGAAGAAAATTAGAGAACTTTAGCAGTTAACAATAAGAAATAAATTTGCTTACAATGCTCAAGAGCGGAACCTATATCTAACCACAATGGAGGCAAATGAGATCTGGGGCAATGGGGGATGGAATACAGAATTATGGGTAGAGGGAGGAGCTCAACAGCTGGACCAGAAGTCTAGTGTATGCAATCAAGTCAGATCAGAGGGTCAGATCAGAGCCTATTAGTGAGGAAGAATGAAAAGGACAACATCAGATCCAGAATTATCTGAGGTACCACTGCATTTTCCTAATGTCAAGTCTGGCCAGGGAAAGCTTGAGTAACCTTAACTGCATGTACCTCATAGTCCTGAGAAATCTGTAACAGATGCAACAGTTTGAATGAATAAACTCAGGAATAACTACAGAAACAGCTGTACTCAGTCTGGAGGAAGAAAGGCTCGCCTAATAAATATCCTGGGATACAACTACACGAGAAGGGATAAAAGTAAATGTCTTAAGTGTATTTGAAAACACAGACTTAGAACATTCTGAACAGTTGCTAAAGCCTCTTGGCAGCTGGAAAATAGTCCATTAAGATAAGACTGTCATCCAACAAGAAAAGATGTGAATGCCTAGAAGTCAGCAATAAGCAATGACTGCAGCCAGACATTTCATGAATGTCCTTGGTGCAGAGAATTCCAAAGGGAAGATATAGAAATGGCAGGGTAAGCCAGACATGGCCAATATTAACAAATGTCTGAACTGTTCCCTACTGGGAAAGTGAGAACAGGCATCCTTTAACTCTAGCTCTTTCATGAAAGTTACATGAGAAAGTAGAGCTATCAGGGACTGAATGGAAAGGACAAGTACAGGCCTCCAGGCTACTTCCCATTTTGGTACCAAAAAAAAAAAACTAAAAGCCTTTGACAAAATGGCAGTAAGGCTTTGGTTCTTTCACTTCCTGTGCCAACATACAGTGCAGAATGGGAGGAAAGAGAAAGACTTGATTCAATGGGCAAGAAGGAATCTCCTGGATAGGTGGGAGAACTTCCCAATGCCAAGTATACTTCATCTGGATTACAATTAAAAACATATGTCTGTAACAATCTGGTTCCATGAGGAAGAAACCACAGAGAGATAAAGAAGCTGCCATGGTGGGAGGGGGAACAGCCTAAACAGGCAAATAGTTAAGCTGACTTAAGACGGCAGGACCCTCCTCATATTTTGAGGTTTTGTCTATTCTTTGCTGTTAAATTTGCTGATTGAAAAGGTGGTGCTGAGGAGGAAGAAAAAATTCTAATTGCTCTGAAAAAAGGGTAAAAAATCTGAGTAACTCCTTGGATCAGCTTTCCCCTTTCATTGCTCATCACCTCAGCTGAAATCAGTCTTAACATTTTCAGGACGGTTTGGAAAATGAAACCGACCTTTTCTTAATACTAAACTCAGAAGCAGCACATTCTGAAGAAGAAACAGCGGTATAAAGAGTACACTTTTAAATACGTTTAGTAACCTGAGAAGCAGATTGTTAGAGAGGCATTGATTTTTTTTTTTTTTTTTTTTTACCTCAGAAGAAGAAAGGTTGATCATTATTTAGAGAGCATGCAGAAGTGAAAGGATAGTAAAAAGGCACAAATAGCATAGGAAAAACTGGATGCATTAATGCATGACCACATCAACCACGTCTTTGGGCAGAAAAAAAACTTGAGTGTCAGGCTGGAGAGAAAAAAATGGGAACACCAGGTACCTCAAAGAAAATCTTACAGGTTGTCTGTAACTACAACTTGTCAGTTATTCCTGTAGAAAAAATACTGTAGTAATAGCACTTGCATGCGGAGAAGAAAGTGACAGAATGAACATTCAAGACAAAGAAAAAAGGAAATACCACAAAGTGGTTGATGGTAAGCTTTATGTGATACTTGGGTTACACAGCTAGTTCACTTTGGGCCTTTCATTGATAGTTGACAAACAGCACAGATCATCGTTTTCTGTTCTCTTTTTCAGAGGGTGACCAAATTAACTGAGAGTTGTCAAGCAGACCGACTAGGTACCTTCCTAGTTCCATAAAGGAAACACTGAATGTGTGATAAGAAACCTTGGGACCCACGTGGACAGTAGTCTCTCCTTTGATAGTCACATCGCCACAGTAGTCAAAAGTCGTTCTCTGTGGCACACCTCATCATAAAAGGGTTCTCATCCAGGAAAAAAAAAAAGAGGTTATTGTTCCCCTCTACTCGACACACATTAGACCCACTATAGAGTACAAAGCCCCTTTTGGAATGTACCTCACAAGACATCTGCAGCAGTTGGAAAGGCCACAGAAGCACCTGACAAAGAGGATTATTGGCCTCAAACAAATGCCCTATGCGACCGCCTCAAAAAACTCCAGCTTTACTCCGTAGCATATCGCCTATTCCGAGGTGATCTCTGCCTAACATATAAAGCTATGTCAATCCCAGAGCTGTTGGACATGCTACACCTAAAGAAATCCCAATCACACCGAGCTACACACACTAGGGACCTAAACCTTGTCACCACAATAAACAGGACATGCTGGAGGGATAGATTCCTGTCCCAGAGACTTCCCATACTCTGGAACAAGCTACCCATCTATGTCAAGCAAAGTTCTTCATTAGCACTCTTCAAGAAAAATCTTGATGAGTGGATGGGAAATAGGAAATACACCCCGGGGATCACTTCTGTGTCTCTGCCAGGGAACCTTGTTGGCTAGGCTTACGTAGGCCCTTGGGCCAATAGCCTAGTACCTTCCTATGAACCTATGAGAAAGAACACAAGGACATTCTCACTCGTTTCCTACCAAATGTGCAAATGCATTACATTACTTTCTCTCAATCTCCCTTTCTTAAGTGGATAATGACAGCAATTTATCTGCCCCACTGTAGGAAACTACGTGGAACTGAAACCCTTAGAGGAAGACTTTTTTTTTTCTTTTCTAAAGGTTAAGCCACCCCCTTCTTTCTGAGTAGGGATGGAAGCTCAGAATAATAAAAAAAAAAAAATTCACTCTGCAAGGGTTAAATGTAACGTAAAATGTAGCTGTAGCATGAGGTGAGGTTGTCAGAAATTAAGAGGAGGTGCCAAGCAAGGGGGAAGTGAGAATAGACAGAAAACACAAGGAATGACCTACACAGATAAGCAAGTTGAACAATACTGTCGTATGAATATGACTGCCTAACATACCTCAAAACCTCAGAGTAAAAAATCTAATATTGGTCTTACAAACTTAGAAAGCTGATAGATTAACAGGTTTTACATTGGCATGAATTTTCTGAAGGGTATGAAATCTGAAACTTAACTCAAATGTCTATTAATTTCTGACTTTAATCTTTAATAATTTGCCAGTGATTTGCCAGAAAACCACAATTTTATTAAAGATGGACCAAAAATATGAGGCAAAAATCTGTACAGTTGAGAGGTATGTTGCCTAACACAGGCTTCAGAACAGCGATAAGATGCACTTGGTGGAAAACAAAAAATAAACAAGCAACAGTCACTGCTACATCCATCTCTGAACAGCAGACAAGTCATTCAGAATCAGCTCTGGAAAATGGTTCTTTACTAGTCATTACAAATAACTTTAACCTAGTTAGAAAAGCTAATTTGAGGATGGAATGAATAGTGAAAGTTGATGGTGAAAACATTTTTTTAAAAAGCATGAAAAAAGACAGCGGAAAAATGAAAATTTGGCTGTTGAGGTTTGTGTGCCTTCTTTACTGAAACATTTGACAGTCAATCATTGTTATCTTTCTACAGGGGATCCTTAACAAGAGCTTCCTTGCCCATAATACTCAAGATTAAATGTCACAGGACCATAGGAAGTTACTAGGCTATTGGCCACTGAGGCCATTAAAAGCCTAGCCAAGAATTCAGCCCATGTTCTGAGTCAGCACCCGATGTCTCTGTCCAGCAAGGACACAGGTGGAATCCCAAGGGTGTAATTTTCTGTTCCCCATCCAGTTATCCTGGTTGTGCTTAAAAAGGGTTAATGAGTTACTCTGCTTGACATGGAGTGGGAGTCTATTCCACAGAAGGGGGAGTCTCTGGGACACAAATCTGTCCACCAACAAGTCCTATTAATGTTAAAAACCAGGATGAGGTCATGGGTGCGGGTTACTCGAGTGGAGCTTGACTTGCAGATATGTAGCAGTCCCATCAAGGTGGGGTCTGAGACTGCTTTGTATGCCAGACAGAGGAGCCTGAGTAGAGGGACAGGGCCTTTAGCCTATCTGTGTAGGGTAAATGTTTGAGGCCCTGGACTCTCCTGGTGAGGAATCTTTGTGGTCTCTCCAGCTGCTGTATGTGCTTTATGAGGTACATGCCGAAAGGGGCACTGTACTGAATAATGTGTCTTATAAGAGAAAAATACAGGGATGTTATGACCACTGTCCCTGGATGAGATACACTTACTAATGAGGTGGGCCATAACCACTGCAGTTTGTTAGCCAATGAGGGTTTCTCAGTTGTTTGGCAGGGGGACACACACACAGACAACAAGTGGCCTGCAATGAGATTAGAACCACTACCTATTTAGTCTTACACGTACTGCGGTGGTGGTGCTGCAGTAGAGTTGTCGCCACACAGTAAGATGTTGTCCTGTTCGATTCTCAGCTAGAGCGTCTTCTGTGTGGAGACATGCGTGAATGGGCGTACCTTCGTTGAAGGTTGTGCGTCAGGGCCAGCAAGTCGGCACGTAAAAATCTACCGCCAATCATTAGCGGACCGGAGTTCGACTGTGGCGACCCCTAACCAGGAAAAGCCGAAAGACACACACACCTATCTAGTCTTACACACTATAGATCACAGTAATTAATGCACGTGCCACGGCTTAAGTTGTCCACATTTAATTTTCACAAACTACTTTTCATATCTTGATTTTAATTCCATCCAAAAACAAGTTAAAACAAGCAAGCAAAAAAGCAACACTGTGCATACTATACATTTTAACAACTTACTTCCAAAGCTTTCAGTGCAGACATTACAACTTCATGACTCTCATCTTTCAGTCGTTCCAAAACAGCCTCTTTTAGAAATTCACTGTCAAAGCCTTCCTAATTGGATAAAATGCACATCTGTTATAACCCAATGCCAAATCAGACCACTATGCCTACAGCAATTCATGGAAGATTAATTATAACCTGACAATACCTGTGAGGCATCGATGATTTCATTAAGATGTTGGACAGCCAACAATCGGACAGCAGGCTGCGGGTGGTTCAAGCTGAGAAATAGGGATGTGTCAGAGTCCTCTAAGAACTAGTAAAAAAAAAAGTACAGAATTTATTGCTTCATAATAACTTAAATGGTAAAAACAATTACACAGAGAAAGAATATTCACAAGATGCACAGACGACGAGCAATCTGACCAGAACACTGGCATATACAAGTGGAGTGCATTTGAATATCATAGCTGTAAAACTGCAGTTACAGTGAAAGCATGCTGCACATACTATTATTACAGCTACTCAATCTAAGAAATGCTTCTTCAAACATGTTACATAAAAAATGTTCAGGCAAGGCAAACAGATGAGGAGAATTAAACCAGCCACAGAAAGTTTACAAACTAGGTGAAGCAGGTCTAGGAGAAAATGATAATTTCAATTAACTGCTTTGTTTTAAAATTCCCTCTATGTCAGTACTGAAGACACAGTTGCCTAGGGCACAACAACAATTGTTAGCCTACCACACAATACTAAAACAAATGAAACTAACAGAAGAGCCAATTTAGACTAATAGACTTCCGCGGTGGTGCAGCGGTAGCATTGTTGCCTCACAGCAAGAGGTTCTCCTGTTTGATTCTTGGTTGGAGTGCGGGGAGTGCCTTCTGTGTGGAGTCTGCATGTCCTCCCCGTGGTTGGGTGGGCGGTCGAAACACATGCGTAAATGGGCGTGCCTTCGTTGAAGGTTGAACGTCGAGCTGGCACCTCGGCGTTCGTGAAAATCTACTGCCAATCATTAGCGGACCGGAGTTCCGCTATGGCAAACCCTAACCGGGAAAAGCCGAAAGACAACAACACTGCAAACAAGTTGCAACATGAGCTGTATATGTCTGACAACCTACAATTGCACAGTGTACAGTTACTTGTATCTAACATGTCTACACTAGTTGCAAAAAAATCCTATAACCTTACTAAGGAAAAATAAATGAAATAAATGAAAATCTGAAACTTACTGTGCTAACCACAGACTACATGAAAGTGCTCAGTTTGCATGCAAGGAGAGTTACCTGCTTACCTCCCCCCAACCACACACACATACACGGTGAAAACTTTAGAATCTCCAAACTAACACAAGTGCATAAAATTCAAGCAAAAGCTGAAATTGGCATAAAAGTGAGCCAGTAAATGAATTACTAGTTGCTCACGTTGCTTGTACATACAAATGTTCTTAATTTCATTTGGGTTACGCTCCTTCCTTACCTGGTATTTGCCACTGCTGAGAGATAA
This sequence comes from Protopterus annectens, assembly GCF_019279795.1. Classification (NCBI taxonomy): domain Eukaryota; kingdom Metazoa; phylum Chordata; order Ceratodontiformes; family Protopteridae; genus Protopterus; species Protopterus annectens. The sequence continues at coordinate 830,339,039 of NC_056727.1, read as the reverse complement.
AGAGATAAACTGATGAAAAAGAGCCTGCTCCCTGTGATCTGTTACATCCTTCACATGACCTGCTAAAGCTGCATCCAAGGCCCTAGGATACCTGTAAAACACAGCAGTGAGAGGCATTAGCCTGTGTGACAGGTTAGAAGCACACAAGTTCTTTTATCTCTGGGCCTCAACATTTCCAGCCTTCATGTTGGTCATTCTGCCTAATGCATGATGTCTCACATGTGATGTGTTCACTGACCATGAAGAGGGCCAAAGCCGATGACTAAATGACTATATCAATAATATGACAAATTTAAGCACACAAGTTCACATACAGTACAGCCTCATAATTAAGGTTCATGGAGTGGACTACCTTGTGACAATTAATGGACGGGGGTGTCTAAAAGGGCAGAATGACCACTGAATACTTATTAAAACATGTCCTTAAGAAGCATGAATGTCTCAGAATTTCAGAAGAATTTGCTTTATGATGACGCACAGTTCACATAGCTGTCCAATCATTTCTTTCACAGACAGTATGCAAAGCATATTTCAGCTACAAAAAACACTATGTATGTTGCTGTACCCTTGCTCCCATGTACTTACCAAATTAAAAAGATGGAGTGCCAAGAAAAAGCTACTCTTCTTCTGTAAAACATTACTAAAAATAAAACCTCACAGCGCTTCTGATTTTAGTAACAAAAAAAAAAAAAAAAAAGAACTACTTCACACTTAGAACTTGCTGTTCTAGTAAATGTCATTCATCACAGACGGCAAGAAATTCCAGATAAAGATGTATCCTGAAAGTACCCATCCTGCCAATGCCCAATAAATAGAAGTTATTTACTCACCATAACATTCCATCTGAGCAGTTGTACTTCATTTGTCTTCAACCTGTGGGTATTTGGATCTGGATTGGATCCAAGACGGCTGCATCACCAGCAGCTGATCTGAGCTCCAAGCTCCTCCCCCTACCCATAATACAGCTCCATCTCCTTCCTTCCCTCAGACTGAGTTTGTTGAATCAGAAACATAAGCCCAAAGAAACCTTACCACTAAAGGTTCAGACAATCTAGACCAAGCATAAGAAGGAGAGCCACAAGTGTGCACCTCTCCCAAATAACAAAACAGGACAATTGTGGCAAGGTCAGGGGGAAGGAGGGAGGGATGGTTGAAGATTGAATGAAGTACAGCTACTCAGATGGAACATTATGGTGAGTACATAAAGTACAGTTGTGTTCGAGTGCATTCACTGTTGCAGTCATCACATTTTGGTTATCCCTGCCAGGGTAGCCCTCGGCTGGCCTGAATATCAGAGGCTTAGTATTTCTGCGTCGGTTGCTGTCATTTCAAGATTGACATCAGGTCGCCAGTAGTATAAAGTAAGACAGCCAATGCCATTACATCAGTTTTTCTTGCCCTAACCTGTCAGGAGTTCCCAAGTAGGAGCCAGGTTCTGGTGGGAGAACCCCACCAGTAGAAAGTAAATACCAATAAGTCCCTTGTAAGGAAAGAGAAGATGATAAAACAAACAAACAAACAAAAAAAGGGGGGATGGAGGGAGGGAAACCAGGACTGCAACAGTGAATACACTCAAACATCTACATTTATGTAAGAGTACACAACTGTACTATGTTCTTCGTGTTTCACTGTTGCAGTCATCACATTTGGGTTGATTCTCAAAGCTGAGGAAATGGGTGGAGGCAGTCAAGGAAACTAGGGGCTGGCTAGGATGCCTTGCAAGACTACAGAGGCAAACCCTGCCCTGGATTTGGAGAAAAGAGGCAGGTGGTAATGTTTTGTAAAGGTGTGAACAGATGTCTAGGTGGCAGCCTCTAGGATGTCCCTGGCGGGGACTCCTCTGAGGAAAGCTGCAGAGGTGGAGGCTGCTCTGGTGGAGTGAGTCCTGACCCCCTTGAGGGGAGGCTTTCTGTGTTGTTTGTAGCAGAAATGGATGCAGTGTGCTATCCATTTGGAAATGGTTTGTTGGGAGATGGCTTTGCCCATTGCCCCTGTAGCAAAGCTAACCAGCAATTGATCAGACTTTCTGAAGGACTTAGTCCTGTCTAGACAGAAACTGAGCTGTCTGTGCACATCTAGAGAGTGCAGGATCCTTTCCCCCTTGTTCTGGGGATTAGGGAAAAAAGGTGGGCAAATGAATGGATTGGTTGAGAGCCACACTTAACACCACCATGGGGATAAAGGATGGGTTAGCCCTGAGGGATACCCCGTCAGCATGGAAGATGGTGAAGGGTTCCACAGCCATGAGTGCTTGTAGCTCGGAGACCCTTCTGGCTGAAGTGATGGCCAGAAGGAAAGCGGTCTTCCAGGAGAGAAATTTTAGCTCTGTCGAAGAAGCTGGTTTGAGGGGGGGGGGGGCAAGGTAAGCTTTTCCAACACAAAGTTAAGGTCCCAGGCTGGTGCTGGTGCTCTTCTGGGTGGCCTCAAGTTTGTATCCCCTCTTAGGAACTGTTTGATCAAAGGGTGTGAGAAAAAGGGGCTGCTCAGTGGGAAAATGAGCAGAGATAGCAGAGGCATGCATTTTAATACAAGAAAAAGAGAGGCCACTGTGCAGTAGGTCAGCTAAGTAATCCAGGATGAGAGGGAGGGAGGGCTGTGCCGTATTGGCTCCATTAGCCTGAATCCAGGTGCAGAACCTTTTCTGTTTGTCACCATAAGACTTTCTAGTGCTGGGACATCTGGCCTCACTTATGACATCTAGAAATTGTTTACTGAGGTTGGCAGATTGATTGGGGGTTAGGGAATAAGCCAAGCTGCCAAACTGAGTTTCTGCAATTGGGGATGCATGAATTCCCCTTCCCTCTGGGTCAGGAGGTTTGGAATCTGAGGAATATGCCATGGTGGCAGTGGGGACAGGCTGTGCAGCAAGGGGTACCAGTGCTGGCAAGGCCAGTCTGGAGCTATTAAGAATTGTCCTTGGTTTTTCCTCCTTGATTTTGAGCAGTACCCTGGGTATGAGGGGTAGTGGAGGAAAAGCATAGACCGATAGATTGACCCAGGGGAAGGACAGGACATCCACTTTCCAAGCCATGCAGTGATGTTCCCTGGTGCAGAATTTGGTGTGGGAGGCAAAGAGGTCGACCCTCGGGGTGCCCCATTTCTGAGTTATTAGGGTGAAGGTTCTTCTGTTGAGCTGCCACTCGTGTGGTTCCAGAAGATTTCTGCTTAAGTGGTCTGCCAGAGAGTTGAGAGAACCTGGCAGGAATTGTGCTAACAGATGGAGTTGCATGGCAGAGGCTGTGTGCCAAAGGGTCATGGCCAGCCTGCATAGAGGGTAGGAATGAGTCCCTCTCTGCTTGTTGATATACCACATCACAGTGGTGTTGTCTGTTTTGATCAGTAGAGCCCCTGGGGAGAGAAAGGGCTTGAAAACTATCCAGGCGTGCTGGACAGCCATCATCTCTTTTTGGTTGATGTGCAGATGGATTTGCTGTGGGCTCCATTGGCCCTGTATGCACCTGCCGTCCAAGTGTGCACCCCAGGCATAGTCTGATGTGTCTGTGGTGAGGGTCTTGGTGGCAGGGGGTGGTGTGAAAGGTAGTCCCTTGTTGTGGAAGCATGCTGTTGCCCACCAAAGAAAATCTTTTCTGAGGCAAGGTACTATAGGTAAAAGAGTCTCCAGGTCTTGAGAGTGTTGACACCAAAGGCTTTTTAGGTACCACTGAAGTTTGCTCATATGCAGTCTGGCATATGGAATGAGTAGTATGCAAAATGCCATGAACCCCAGAGCTTTCAGGATTTTCCTTGCAGATAACTGGGATTTGGTGGCTAGTTGGGAGAAGTAGGCTGTTAGGAAAGTTTGCTTTTCTGGTGTAAGGAATGCTATCTGGGACGCTGTGTCCAGGCTTGCTCCCAGGAGTATAACCCTTTGGGTGGGCACTTGTTTGGATTTATTTTCACTGATTGTATACCCTACGGAGGTTAGTAGGGACTTTACAAAGGCCAGGTGCTTGAACAGCTTTTCCTGGCTGTCTGCCTGAATTAGGCAGTCGTCTAGGTATGGGTAAATCTGGATATTCCTTTGTCTGCAAAAGGCAATGGCTGGAGCCAGCCATTTTATGAAAACTCTGGCAGCAGGAGATGAGCCAAAGGGAAGCGCAGAGAACTGAAAGTGTTGAGATCCTGCCCTGAAACAGAGATATTTCCTGCATGATTCCCTGATAGGAAAGTGGAGGTAGGTCTCTTATGTCTAGGGTGGCTAGCCAAACATCCTTGGAGAGCATGGGTAGCAGCTGCTGGAGGGTGAGCATTTTGAATTTTGGGACATGTTTAGAATGGATAGATCGAGGATGGGGCGCCAGGTGCCCTCTTTTCTGGGTACCAGAAAAAGTCTGGAGTAGAAACCTTGGCCTTTGTGTTCTGCAGGAATGTGCTCTACTGCCCTCAGAGAGAGCAGGGAAAGGACTTGCTTTTGCACCTCTGCCCACTGGTTTGAAGGTAGATCTGGGAAACCTTTTGGAGTCAGAAGGGTGTGAAAGGAAAATTTGTATCCCTGGGACACTATGTTGAGAACCCAGTGGTCACTGGTAATGGTGGCCCAGGTGCTTGCATGAAAGGAGAGTTTTCCTCCTAGGGGAAAGTGAAGGTGGGCAGAGGGAGGGGGATGGGGGAGGTGAGTCTTTGTGAGTTCTTACCATAGATGGGTGGCTTAGAACTCCCTGGTTTTGAAGTGGAAGTAGTCCACTGCTTAGATCTCTGCATTCACTTGTGGCTCCTGTCTGGGAGGTCTGGTTGCCCGGGGTCTGGGCTGAACTGGCCTAATGAGAGCAGGAAAGGACCAGTGCTTGGTGGGACAATGCCTGCTGAACCCGGATGGCTGGACCTGTAAGAAATCATTAATTGTCTCTATAGATTTTGCTTTTTCTTCCATCTTTAACACCTCTTTTGCCTTAGTGCCAAATAAGTTGTCTTTGTGCAAGGGGGCATCCAACAATTTAGATTTGACCTGGTCTGGCAAGGGCTGTTCCTTAAACCATGCATGTCTCCTAAGGACAGATCCAGTGACTGCTGCCCTGCAAGAAGCTTCTAGGGCGTCAAAACCACAGTGTAAGGTGCGTTTAGTTACTTGACTTGCAGAATGCATTAACTCTTTAGATTCTGCACGAGTAGGAAAGAAAGACATTTTTTATTTGAGGAGTTCCAAGGTATGTTGCTGAAATTTTAGCATGTGGAACTGACAATTTAGTGGCCTGACAGCAAGAGTAGCTGAGGTGTATACTTTTTGTTTTACCCCATCTGTCCAGTGCTCTTGAATCCCTATCTGAGGGGGTGGGATTCTTAGCAGAGATTGCTTTAATCCCTTTAGGCCCTTGAGAAATTACCTCAGGGCCAGCAGTAGGATTTTTAAAAAGGAATTTGTGCGAGTCAGGAACTCTGTAGTACCCGTCTGGTTTTCCTAGGTGCAGAAGGGAGGATGTCAAGAATCAAGCTGGATTCCAGGAAAACATTCTCCACAACATGCAGGACTGGGGGGGGGGGGGCAAGGGTCTGTGCTGTGGAAGATCTAAGAATTCCCGGAGTCTCTTTTTAGACTGAGGGTAGTCCTGACTCTCCCATTGGAAAAGCTCCCTGAAGATATGAAGGGTTTCCCCAAAGGAAAAATCCTCTGGAGGAGAGGCTGAAGGGATGGAATCCTCTGCATCAGAATCCTCATAAGTAGAGAGGGGTTGCATGTCTTCATATTCAGACACATCAGAGTCATCTGACTCTTGTTCAGACAAAACTACAGGGGACAGATCTCTTTTCCTTTTGGAGGAGGGTAGCTTGGCTTCCCCTGATCAGCTTGATAAGGTCTTCCATCATTTTAAGCATTTGAGACCGAGGCAAGGAAGCAGGTGCCTGAGATTGGGTCGTCTGTTTCTTGGGTGTGATTCATACCCTGGGCCTAAGAAATTCAGTCATTTTCGAAAGAACAGTAATCATGAAAGAAGACGTCGGTTTGAGTCAAGAATCGGTAGTGCGAAGGACTTCCTCGGACGCCGGTGCCTGCTCAGCGGCTCCGGACCCATCCAAGGTAGAGACAACCGCAGGATCCTTAGTCAAAGAAGAGTTTTGCAGCATACCGGACTCCAAAAGGGTCTCAGTAGCGGCCTGCGAATCCAGAGAAGTGAGCATCAGAGACTGCGAAAACTCCTCACAGAGGACCGGAGAACTGACTAATAGCTTAACAGGAGCGCCGTCGGTAGGTTTGGACCTGTGCGGTCTGTCTATGTCTTTATCTTTATGTTTTTTTCGGAAGATCTGCTGTCGGATGGCTGACCGAAGCCATATCAGAGTTTGATGACCATAAGCGAAAATATCTAGCTACAATAAGGGCCAGACAATGGATAGTTCTGGCGTTGAACAAAGCACAGAAGCAACAGCAGGGGGATGTCTTGGTCAGGGCCTAAGGAAGTGATGCAGTAAGAATGTAAGTCTCGATGTGGTATTTGCTTTCCACATGCGAGACAATTAACTTTTTCTGACATCGGTTAGTGCAAGAAAAAAGGATCCCCAACAGGATACTTAAGCTTTATAAGACTAAAGCTTCAATTCGATACATGAAACTCAGGCAGCGGCCGACCGGCACGTGTGAGAAATGCTTCTGCTTTGGTGTCCACGGCAAGAAAGACTGATGTAATGGCATTGGCTGCCTTACTTTATACTACTGACGACCTGACATCAGTCCTGAAGCGACAGCAACCGACACAGAAATACTAAGCCTATGGTACTCAGGCTACCCTGGCAGGGATAAACCCAAATGTGATGACTGCAACAGTGAAACACGAAAATCATCATCTTTATCTGAAGTAGTTTACTTCATTTGATCTTCAAATTGTGGGACAGAGTCCCTAACTACCTTTATCTGGGTGGCCCCCATGAAAGGATATTACAGATCACCGTGGAGCCAAAGGATGCTCTACCCCTGGATACCATGTCCAAATTGTAATGTGAAATAAAGGTATGAGGTGAGGACCAAGTAGCTACAAAACAAATGTCAACCAGCAACACTCTAGACCAGGAAGCCGCTGAAGTTGCCATGGATCTAGTGGAATGGGCTTTAAATCAGGCCCAGCGGAGAGATGCCTTTGTCAGAATATGCCCGGATAATACACTGGGAAATCCATCTAGCAATGGTAACTTTGGAAACCAGTTTGCCTAAAAAGGGTCTAGAATAGGATACAAATCAGTTGGTCTGACTTGTGGAAGGGTTTCGTTCTAAGTAAAACCTCAACTGCCTATGTACATCCAACAAATGTAACTTGTATTCACCTCTGTTTTGGAAATTTGGAAAGAAAATTGGAAGATTGATGGTTTGATTAATGTTGTTCTCAGAAGCTACTTTAGGAAGGAAGGATTTGTGTGCAGGGAAACCCTGTCCTTATGAAGAAACCATACAGGGAACTTTAATGGATAAGGCTTGGAGTTCCAATACCCTCCTGGCTGAAGTAATGACCACCAAAAAGCCAGTTTTCGAAGAAAGGAATTGCAAGTCTACTGACACAGCTGGCTCAAAGGGAGGGGAAACTAGGGCTTGTAGGGCAAAGGTGAGGTCCCAAGGTGGCATTGGATCTTTAACTGGCAGTTGTAACATAAAAGTTCCTTTAAGAAAGTCCTTACAGAGCCTAGACAAAGCTAAGGAAGCCATGTTTTCACCCACATGGAAGTTAGAAATGGCAGGCAGTTGAACACTAACAGTAGAAGAACTTGCACCCTGCTGAAAAATACCAAATAAAAATTCCAGAATGGCTGGAATTGGAGCTGAAAAAGGGTCTAGATTCCACTGAGAGCCCCAAATAGAGAAACATTTCCATTTACTATGGTATATCTTTCTGGTAGAAGATTTATGGGCCACCACCAGAATGGCTTTAACCGGAGAGGATAAACCGGGAGCCCTAATCATTACTGGAACTGGAGCAGCCACGCTGTGAGTTTAAGACTGTTCAGGTCTGGAGGAGGAACCTCTGAGGGGTGAGAAATAAGAACCAGAACAGGATCCAAGATCCATGGAGGAACTACTAGATGAGATCACAGAGAGGGGAACCAGACTTGACAAGGCCAGAATGGGGTGACGAGGATTATTGTGCTCCCCAGCCTGCAAGCTTTCTGAAGAAACTTCGGAATGAGAGGTAATGGAGGGTAAGCATAAAGGAGACCGACAGGCCAAGCATGAACCAGTGCACCTCTGGGGGCTTTCCCGTGAAGGGGGTTCAGAGCGAAGAACTTGCTGCACTTCGCGTTGGAAGGAGATGCGAAGAGATCGCAGCAAGGCCAGCCCCACTTGAGAAAGATCTGTTCCGCTACTGAAGGATTCGGAGAACACTCGTAAGGCATCAGAATAGTCCTGCTGAGCCTGTCCGCTAGGATGTTGGACCATCCCGGAATGTGCATTTCCTCCAGAAAGCGACCAGTGGAAACCGCCCATTCCCACACTCTCATAGCATCTCGACAAAGGGGTAAGATCTGGTTCCTCCCTGCTTGTTGATATACCAGACCACTGACATGTTGTCCAACTGGATGGCAAAAGTCCCTAGAAAAAGATGGGCATGAAGGGCTTGCAACGCTAAAAGAATCACCTTCATCTCCAGGACATCGATATGCAAGTTGATTTCGGAAGGGGACCACGTGCCTTGGACTGTCCTTCCCGAGCAATGCCCCACCGCTGGGAGGAATCTGTGGTCACTGTGGTTGTGGGGAAGGAAGGAAGAAAGGGGTGTCCCTGGACTAGTTCCGGGGAGGACATCCACCAGAGAAGCGACTTCCTGCAAGACCGGGATATGTGTACAGGATGGGACGACGGTAGTACTAAGAGACCACTGAACAGCTAGTGTCCGCTGGAGAACTCTCATGTCACACGCCAAGGGTAAGAGGTTAATGGTGGCTGCCATGGAACCAACAGCCCTTAGAACTGTGGCCGCAGAGGGATTGTGAGATTGAAGAATACAAGAGATGTGAAGTCTCAGGATGTTTACCCTCTCTGGGGTGAGATAGACTTTCGTTTGTATAGTGTCTAGGTGGGCTCCGATAAAGTCTAATCTTTGGACTGGAGCTAGAGTAGATTTGCTGAGGTTGATTGTGATGCCCAGCTTGTTCGTCAGAAGAATGAAATAGTCCCTGGACTGACAAAGTAGATGCTTGGAGGGGGCAGTAAGGAGCCAATCTTCCAGGTATGGTTAGACCTGGATTCCCTAGAGCCTCAGGTGAGCTGCTACCACCACCATGACCTTGGTGAACACCCTGGGGGCTGAGGTGAGACCAAAAGGTAAGGCCTTGAACTGATAATGATTGGCCCCCATCCGGAAGCGAAGGAACCTGCGGGAGCTTCTGTCCTTTTTGATGTGATAGTATGCATCCTGAAGGTCTAGCGAGCAAATCCAATCGTCTGCCTGCAGATAGGACAGAATTGACTGAAGTGTGACCATCCGGAACTTCTCCTTTGCTACTGCCAGGTTCAAACTGGACAGATTCAGAATGGGGGTCCCCCATTATCTTTGGCACTAAAAAGAACCTGGATCCGGACTGATCTAGGGAGATGTATTGGATGACTCGCTTTATTATCAGATTTTTTTTTTATTTCCGGTGCTGCTTCCTCCCTTTGTGCAGGTGGAAAATCCTGGAGGAGTTTTGGTTGATGAGATGGAGCTACAAAAAGGATGGAATAGCCACTGGATATGATTTTTAGTATCCAACATTCTGTAGTTAACGGACTCCCAACTCCACTGGGAGTAAAGAGAAATGGCCCCTGACTTCCTCCAAAGGTGAGCAGTTGGGCAACCCCCTCAGGGTTGTTGTGCAGGTCTATCCGAGAAGGGTTCTCGTGACCTGAAATTCCTTGGCCCCCTCTGCCTCTGGGGGAAGAAGAGTCCTGAGTGTCCCTGGAGAACTGAGATTTTCAGAACCAAATCTTCTTCGACCCTCCCTGATTCCTTGAGAAGGATCTTTGAGGGGCGGAGAAGCAGATCCCGATGGCAGACAGTGTCTTCCCATCCTTCTCACTCTGGACTAGAGTCTCACACACGGACTTCCCAAACAGGAAAGAGCCATTGTAGGGAGCATTCGCAAAGGACGCCTTAAAGGGTTCTGAGAATTGACATAGCCGAAGCCAGGCGTGGCACCTCATGGCAATGCTAGACCCGGCCACCATAGCGGCCCCTTCCGTGGTATGGGAAAGGAGACGCATCTTTGAGAGCAGCCATGCACGCAGAGAACATTTTCATGCTCTCTGCTGCCGTGGGCTCTGGGGGCGACTCAGCAACCTCCTTGACAAAGTCTCGCTGAAGTCGAATAACATTCGCCATATAGTTCAACTGAAAGGTAACTGAAGCATAAACTTGTTTCCCCAGACGATCCATCAACCGCAGCTCTCAGTCAGGAGGATGGACTGTAAAGCTCTCCTGAGCGACCTCTTTCTTGGTGGCAGCTGGCACCACTATAGCGTCTACTGAGGATCCCTTACTCCAGCTGACTCTGTCCTGTGGGGGGGGGGCTAAGGAATTTATCTGGTCTTTTCGGAATTGGCTCCACGGTGTCCAGTTCCTTCCATGCCCTAGATGTAATAAAGGTCCTCCAGTGTATCAGGGGGACACACACCCAGAGGTAGATGGGCCCATGCTGAATGTCTCCAGGACCACAGACTCGTCCAGGGTCGGTTTTTGGGTGGACCACTCCCCTTTTTGGTGCAGTATTTCCATGATGTCTCCAAAGGAGACATCCTCGGGGGGGTGACCTGGGGAAACCTTCCCCTTCTTCCAAGTTTGTGTCATCTGTGAAGGACTCTGGGGAGGAATCCAAGTGCCTCCTTATACATGTGTGTTTGCGAGGGACCTCCTCAGTGCAACTCTCTGTGAGGGACTCGCAAACTGGGGGTTGCTCCCTAATGGGTGCAACCTGGGGCACATCAAGCACGAGCTGTCCCTGAGATGACAGGATGGTCGGAGCCATACCTAGAAACGAGGAAGTCAGGGCGAATTCTGAAGAGGAGATGGTCAGAGGCCTCAAACCACTCGAGAGGACCCTCTCCACCATGTCGAAGGTCAAGGGACAGCAGACATCCTGGGAAACAAACAATGGAGCCGCTCTCCTCGGATCCAATGGGGGGAGTCAGAGGTGAGCCCACAGATGCAGAGATGCAGAGGGGAAGGCTGCATTCTGACAAACATGGAGCAAACAGCATCCCCTCAAATCCAAAGCCAACGCTACGGCTCAGAGAGCTCAGATCCAACCCGCTCAAGGCCATGGCCAGAGTCAGGGTACTAGGTACCATCGGCACCAGCCCTCCAACCCAGAGAGCTCTCTGATTCAAGGACTCCAAAACCAAGGGCCAGATTGGAGAAAGAGCAATGGGGGCGAAGAAGGGCCGAGAACTCCACGCTCCAGAGGGAGAGGGGGCTGGTAAGATCCCCATCTGGATATGGGTGTGGATAAACTTCAGCATCATCCTCTCCATCTCTGATTCACTTAGACTGTGGGTGGAATGGGACAATGAAGCCACCGACACTAGCCAGGAGTGCCGGTGAGGGGAGCCTCTTGAAGGAGGCCGAGACACTGTCAGCTCCGGTGAAAACCTCTGAGAACAGAGCAGAGGGGTGCTGGGCCTGGGAGGAGTTTTAGACTTAGATGGAAGCCCCGACTGTGCCGAGCAGTCAGAGGACTGCTTCCTGGGCCTATATTTGTGCCTCCTGTCTGAATTCAAAGACCTACACATGGGGGTTTGAGCCCCAGAGGCCTGGGAGGGAGAAGACAAGGTAGCGGCCGCTACCGTGGAAGACGAAGCGGGGACAGCAGTTCCCGCTGCTGATAAGGGGCCTTTCATTAACTTAGCCCTCCGGTCTTTGAGGGCTCTGGGATTAAATCCTGCACAAATCGCGCAGGCCATGTCTAGATAGGCCACACCTAAACAAACAATGCACAGAGTGTGTCCATCAACCGGGGAAAGCTGGTGGCCACACTCTGTGCATTTCCTAAAGACAGGCTTTGGTACATCTGCCATGTCTAAGGAGGGCCACACACACAAACACACACACACACACACACACACACACACACACACACACACACACACACACACACACACACACACACACACACACACACACACACACACACACAAGCGCTAACTGGGTGGAGAGGAAAGGGGAACACAAACACTAACCTTTTTTTAACAGACAGTCGACATGGGTGTAGGGGAGGTAAAGGTAAAAATTTTAGGGGAAACTAGCTATCCAAAAAGCCAAACACTTACCAAAAAAAACACTATACTCCTGGAGCTCGTGACCACACTGCTGGGCTGGAAAGCGGCAAACATGATTTGAGAGAAGGAAAGAGATGGAGGGCATTATGGGTAACGGGAGGAGCTTGGAGCTCAGATCAGATGCTGGTGATGCGGCTATCTCGGATCCGATCCAGATCTGAATACCCACAGGTTGAAGATCAAATGAAGTAAAGTACTTCTGATCACCAAGTTAATATCTAACGCCAAGATTAGACGACCTCTCTCAAAAAAAATCTGGATTCTTTTCTGACCAAGATCAGTTTTTTTCATGCAAATTTACTGCTCCAGGATTACACAGATTTTAAATACCAGATCCAGGAAACAACATTGCAACAGTTTAACTGGAAAGGATCCTCTGAATTAACAAACTTTTGAGAACTCAACGTTCAGGATCCTTTTCCATGGCACAGTTATTTCACTGTTCATTTCCTGTGCTCTAAGACGCACATGCCTCCATGGCACAGTTATTTCACTTTTCATATCCTATGCTCTAAGACACACATGCCTCCTGCAGCCACACAGTCCAATTCTAGAAGAGCACATGCCTCTCTACATTCTCCAGTTATGCCCCCAAGGAGCTTTAGCATATGTTAGTGCCATACATCAACAATAAACAAGCATATCAAATTAAAAACATGCCAATCTTGCAGGGTATCTAAATGCAAAAAACATCAAATGAATGTGCAAGTCTAAAGGGACAGTAAGAGACATTAAGTAGCTGGTACAAAGGGCCCTTGTAAAAAATTAACCAATATGGCAAATGTGTCCACAGCTGCCTTTTTTTAACCTCTCTTACCCCAAGACCCAATCTCTATCCTTTGTCTATGTCTCCATACAACCTGTACTTTCCACCCCAGGTACCTCAATAGACCATTTGTCTTACAATCCTAGATGTGTCCCTTCTATAGGTCACCCACTTCCCCAACTTCATAGAGAGTTGGCATTATGGCAAACTAACTAACAGGGAGCAAGGACCAAGTGGAGAACTGCAGACCAGCACATCAGATATCCGGCAGGAACCTGGTCACGATCCCTGCATTGGAAAAGCAACGTGCAATGACACCAGCATATCTGTTACTCCCTCCCTTTAAACTGCTGGGGCTGCAAGGCCTTTGATCTCCACCACAGGTCACACAGGTAATGCTTTTTGAAAGCCTAAAGTGCCTCCAAGACAAACTAGAAGGCACAAAGGGATCAGTGAAGTTAAAAGTTCATTCAGATCCAGGTGTGTGTTCAGCTAGCACTTCAGTCCAGGACGATTCTATTTGTTTATTTTTTTAACCGCATAAGTAGGCTGGGCCAAGGGCTCTTTTAGCTATAACCCAAGCCACAGGCAACAATAATTTATTACAGTTTGATGTTACATAACCTTCTGTGTTAAATTTCAGAAAAATCAAGCTATCCCTACAACAGCACATTAATCAAAGCATATGTGTATACCAGATTTTGTCTCCCCATATCATTCTTTTCTCTGTAGGGTAGGGAGGGTGTTTAAGGGCAGCCTAGGGTCTGGCCAAATACTTCTATATGGATATTTATTTTCCCCAATATGGCCTACCCTTTCCTCATCCCCTTCCATGCATTCACCATCCATGTCCATGGGTTACTTCCCTCAATGGACCACATTTCCCCTCAGGAAGCATCATCAGCGAATGCCCTGCCTCACAGGATAGGCCTAAACATCTCTCCCTGCAAGCACCTCAGATGCCTGAGACGCTAATCAAACCCAGGTCGCTGGGCAGTAGTTAGGGGTTTCTCTCTCTGTCTACACCACAGCAATGGTCTATACTCAAGCATGCTAAGAATGTGTAGATAAATATATATTAATCTGAACCGCATGCAAGTTTACTGTACTTAAACAATTGCAGTAAAACTGAAAATAAACGAAGAGGCACCAAAGGTCCGAGGTGATAAAACGCACAAGAAAATTCATGATGAATGAAGTTACTTGAACCACCAGGCTAAAAAACTCACTTTTAATAAAACAACAAATGCAATGAACACAATAAGGTAAGCGCTTTTGGGAGAAATCCCGTTATCAGACAAACTGAATAAATAACACATGGAATATAAATCACATAGAACCAATCAGAATTAAGTAAAAGGCCGCTGCCTCAATAGGTTTAAGCAGCACAACCCCATTTAAACCTGGGCTTTTACCTGCCCATAACTCAACGATCCAATGGACTTCAAAAGATTCTATGCGATTAACTAAATCACCCCCTCGCAAATTCTCCCTAACCACTTGTAAGACCATAAACTTGAATGTCCAGCATTGTCCCCTAATGTGTTGGTATAAAGCATTATTTTCTGTACATAAGTGTACGGCTGATAAATGTTGTAAGATCCATTGTTTTAACTTACAATTGGTTTTACCCACATAAATGAGGTACATACACAGCAGCTAGCTAGAATACGACATTCCTAGGATGACAATCAGCATGTAGTTTTGGGGAATACCTTTTACAAGTAACTGGATGCTTTACAGCGTCTGCATGGAAAAAGTTCCAGTTCTCTTAAGGGAAATAGTTTTAACAATATTCAAATTCCTATTTGGACAAAGAATTTGCTTTAAATTCTTATTATGTTTAAAAGTAATGCTGGGATCATTCCCAACAATATTACTGATGGCTTCATCTGTCAATAAAATTTTCCAGTTCCCCCATATAATGTCACATATCACCTTAATGTCACTACTATATTTCAAATGTAACCTCAATTTATCACTTTATTACTCACTGAAGTAAACCTATTCTGAAAACTCTTTTGAGAAAACCAAGGAGCTGCCCTAGTATGACTAAAGGTCTTACTAGTACTAAAAAACACAGCAAACCTCTTCAGCTCGATAACCCCTAGCAACTAAGTGGGACATTAAACGTTCGGTCTCTAACTCAAAAGTATCGTCCCTTGTACATATCCTGGACATTCTAAAAGTTTGGCCCCTAACAATATTATTAAAAGTATATAAAGAGGATGCGTACTATTCTGCAGTAACAAATTATTCCTCCAACAAGGTTTCCTGTAAACAGACATATTTATAATGTAAGAAGAATCAAACATAAGCCTAACGTCTAAAAAATCAATTTCAATATTAGAATAACTCAAAGTAAAATGTAAAAAATGAGTAGCAGAGTCTAAGATACAAAAACCTTTCTGTGCAGACGCTGTAAAGCTTGTTCCTTTATTTCTAACAATGTTTTTGTACATCCGATTACTTGTAAAAGGTATTTCCCAAAACTGTATGCCGATTGTCTACTAGGAATGTCATACATCTAGCTAGCTGCTGTGTATGTACCTCATTTTATATGGGTAAAACCAATTGTAAGTTAAAACAAAGGATCTTACAACATTTGTCAGCCATACACATGTACAGAAAGTAATGCTTTATACCAACACATTAGGGACAATGCTGGACATTCTTTCAAGTTTATGGTCTTACAGGTAGTTTGGGAGAATTTGCAAGGGGGTGATTTAGTCAATTGCACGGAATCTTTTGAAGTCTGTTGGATCATTGAGTTATGGGCAGACAGAAGCCCAGGTTTAAATGGGGTTATACTGCTTAAACCTATTTTAAAGGGGCTGTGGCCTTTTACTTAAATTCTGACTGGTTCTATGTGATTTATATTCCACGTATATTTATTCAGTCTGTCTGATGAAGGGATTTCTCCCGAAAGCACTAACCTTATTGTGTTCATTGCATTTGTTGTTTTACTAAAAGTGATTTTTTTAGCCTGGTGGTTCGAGTGACTTTATTCATTATAAATGCACTTACACAACTGACATTACCTAGCTTACAGTGATAACGGCTGTGGATGCAGGAGTTGAGAACAAGGAAACATTATCCATTTTCTAGAGTATCAATATATTTATATACTTCTAAGAGTTTCTCAAGCATTGAGATCTTTTTACCCTAAAGGATGGATACTCTTTAATGGATCTTGTGTCGTGTGAAAGGCTATGCTGTTTGTATTAGAACAAAATGCATCACCACCAAAGACTAACAACCTGAAACCACATTATTCTAGGCAAACAGACAGACAGCAAGAACAATCTTTTTTCCCCGTATGTAAATCAGGTTAACAGATATAGAACCAGACAAAAAAGTGGAAAGACATACAGGAATCTTCCCTGCCAGTGAAGAGAAAAGCATCCATAGCAAAATCACTATTACCCTGATGAACCAAGGAGAACTGCATCCTCCTTTATGGCAAACAAGTCGCTCTTCAGCATTCCCATTCTTTGCAGAGTTCTTCTCGACATGCCTCCTTACATCCTCAGTTCTTGGAAAGGAATGTAACAGGATCAGAATGAGTTGATCACATTCCCTCTACATGATGTGAAGGGTTGAGGATAATTCCTTAGTCAATGGCAGACTGCCAGCTCTGAATCAGCTCTCTGACAAGAACATACAACAGCATGTACTCAGCTCCACTTGTTTATGTATAACAACAGC